>NC_081180.1:123643973-123714768 GCF_029867415.1 Vicia villosa | reverse complement strand
TGTATTATAAATATAAACAAATTTAAACAACATGTCCACTAAATCTTCAACTTTTTGACTCAGCCTAATTCGAAGATGCATCTTTGAAAATAGCCTCAGAGTGAATATGGAGATGCATCTTCAGACAAACCTGTGATTTTCCAGCATCCATGGTAGACCCATTATCTGCCATAACTGTGGTGGTCGTTTTTTTACCTCCCCGTTTCACTTGGGAGGACGGCACACTAGACCCTTCACGCGAAATTTGGAAGGAGAATGCGCCCGTGGTGGGATGAATTTTATTTCAGTTCTTCCTACGATATCACACGAACTTTCTTATTTGTCCTACGAGTAGGAAAAGGGGAAAAAAGATCTCAACTAAACCCTAGGAGTTTGCTAAGTGTGGGGATTTCACCTAGACTAGAGATCTGGAGTCCGGGAGGTCGGTTATACATAGGGAAGTGTTTAAACACCCTACATATCTGTAGTACTCTACAGGAACCTTCTCTGTGTCATTTGTGTTTTTGTTTACTGCTAATGATTGGGAAAGTTTCTCCTTTGTGTTAGGAGAAGGAATTGAATTGAATAAAAGAAAGACAGACAGACAGACTGGACTATTTTTGGTATTTTATTAGCTCGCTGAGATTCCTTGTGAACCTCATGCCTACATATCCCTAATGGAAGTCAGAGCTTAATGTAGTTCGGGGAACTAATTGATTATTAATTATTTTTGGGTGCCTTGCTTGAAGCTCAAGGTTGAAGCTTGAAATTAATATCTCTGTTTACAGTAAAGAGACATGAAGTCATCTTTATAGAGAAGGTATTTCTACTATTCCACCACAAACATTTTTAAAAGAGTGACAGAATGATTGAATTCATTTCATTAAGAGAGTGACCTTACTTGTGTGTTTGCAAGTATGCTAGTATCTCTTGAATGAAAGAAAGATGCTCATCCAAATTAGGGAAAGTTACCACATGTCTGGGTTTTACTGCCAGCTCATGCCTTTCAAAATCCTAAATGGGAGACTTTATTGAAATTGAAATTGAAATTGAAATGTTGAAATGTTTGTTTGTTTGAATGTGTAGAGTTAGTAAAAATATCTCTCTATAGAGATAAGCTATGTCTATCTATTGTGTAAAAGATTTGACTTTTTAGCTAGCTTGTATGAGGCCCAAGCTTGAGGCTTTTTGATTGATTGATTATGATTATGACTCTGGGAGAAAACTCCACTGGGGATTAATTTACAAGAGATTTTTATGTTCTGTACAAAGCCCAGAATTGAGGCTGACTCTACTTAGGGAGAATCTATTTTGATGGATTTTATTTGGTGTTCTGTACAAAGCCCAGAATTGAGGCTGACTCTAGCTAGGGAAAACATTATTTTCTGCCTTGTACAAAGCCCCAGGTTGTGGCGGACTCTCAAATAAACTGGAGTATGGATGACTCTAATAAGGAAAAGATCCTAGATGTTAGGAATCTTTGACACATGAATATGGTTTATCTGCCTTGTACAAAGCCAAAGGTTGTGGCTACTGAATAATGAAGGACTCACTAGGGGAGACTCTATTATCTGCCTTGTACAATGCCCAAGGTTGAGGCTGACTATTAACAGGGGGTTTTATAGTTTTGGTGCCTTGTATGAAGCCCAAGGTTGAGGCTGACTGTTTTTGTTGGATTTTTGACTCTACTGGAGAATTTATCTATTAAAAGACTGATTTTTGGAAGCTAACCCTTTCCAGGGATTTTGACTCAGCTGGAGACATTATCTGTTAAAAGACTGATTTTTGGAAGCTAACCCTTTCCAGGGATTTTTGACTCTTTTGGGGAAAATTATCTCCTAAGAGAAATGAATCTTGTTTTTTGAAGAAGTGATTTTTGGAGGCTAACCCTTTCCAGGGATTTTTGTTAAAATGAAAGAATGATGTGGAGGCTAACCCTTTCCAGGGGTTTTTGTTAAAATGAAAGGCAGAAAGATTATCTAGTGGAGACTTCTTGTTTAAAGCCCAAGATGAAGGCTGACTCTTGCTGAGGATAAGCAAACATGGATCCTAGACTCTTCTAAGGAAAATTGGTGAAGATAAGGGTGACAGAGACTGTCCATGTCTCTCATTCCAAAAATGTACTCAATGTGAGATTGAGACAATCTAGCTTGTTTAAAGTCTGGTTTAAATTGGAAGAAACTCACCAGGGTATGTTTAAAAGGTGACTAAAGACCTGTTCCTATGTTTAAAGAAACCTGGATGGGTCCTTGATTACAAGCTCAAGAGGAGCTGGAAATGCTTTTAAGAAGCCTGTGGGTCCTTGTACAAAGCCCAAGAGGAGGCTAATCGAGGGTCCTTGTTATAGCACAAGAGAAAGCTATGTAGTTTTGAACTATTTTGGCTCTAAGCAAATGGGTAAGAGGTTTCACCGGGAATAATTCCTCTTTGGGTGGATGTGTCCTATTTCTTTGGATTCCTAAGGTTTTTGCCAAGATGTTTCACCGGGAATAATTCATCTTGGGGGTTTGAACTACAGATCTCTAATTAGGAAAGAGCCTTCACCGGGAAGACATTCTCAATCCTAGGCCATATTCCTATAATATATATATAGTTTAACTGTCCTAGGGTTTATACTCAAACGTAGTTCTAAACTAATATATGCACAGTTTATATTTGACTGTAATTTAAATAAAGACTGTAATTGAAAGCTTTGTAAAGCCTAACCTGGATGGAGTGGAGGCCTTTGAAGAATGTATGTACAGAGCCTCAACAGTAATTGGTGGATAACAGTTGAATATATATATGATAAACAGTTAATGGTTTTTTTTTGAAACAGAAGAAGTGAAGATGGACAAAGGTCACATAGGTATCTGAAGAGTTTCACCGGGAATAATGCCCTTCAAACACCAGAAGAATGTTTTGAAAACAGAAAGAAGATTTTGAAAATACAGTTTTGAAAACAAGCTAAGAAGAGAAGAAGGTGTTGGGACTTATACTCTATTAGAGGCCCATTTGAAAATGATTACTGTTTATGAGAAACAGTTGAAAATGATTTGTAATGATATAAGGTTTTGTTGTGTGAAAACCTTAATCATCTGTTTGATCGGAGATTGAAAACAGTTTTTGCAAATTGACAAAAGTCAACTTAATTAAGGCAAAGATGAAATCTATACCTAATTAAGACCTAAATAATTAGGGTTTTATCATAAAATTATTCACAAAGTAATTAGGTTAAAACAAAATGAAAATATATATTTTAAAGTATTAAGAAAACACTTAAAACATACTATTTTAAACCTAATAAAAATATATGAAATAAATAATATTTTTATGATTTTTTGATTATTCACAAAATAGATATATTAAATAGCAAGTGTGTGAAAAATGAGGTGAAAATGATTAATTTGATAGGTGAATTAATTGTGTGAAGTTCTGAGAAAAATGAAGGAAATTAGTGGTAAAAAATAATGTTTTGGTCTCACCATGGTTTGAACCCACGCCCTTTATGTTACCAATCCCAAAACAACACCACTGAGCCAACGCGCGCTTGGTGATTATAACACCACCCAGTTCATTATATTTTCAAACAAGTGGTAAATCATGGAAAAATAAAAGAAACAAAAGTCTGGGGCGAGGGGAATTCGAACCCCAGACCTTGGGCATGAGGAGACTAAGAGCGCATGTGAGGCCACTAGGGCAAATGATGAATTCGTTTGTAAAACACAAACCATTCAAAATAAAATAAACTTGGCCCTCAGATTTGAAATTTGCGCGCCACCACCATTGTCATCTTCTTCCTCAAGCTCCAACAATTTGAATTTCTGAACTCTCTCAATTCTCATCCATTTGCAACGATATAAAGACCAAACTTGCTCTAAATTTACTCACGATTCTAGATATGTAACTAACATAAATTTATATTAACTATATCTAAACTAATTTACCAGAAAACGTGAAGAACCCTAAAATTTAAAAATCAAATTAAATGGCTATACTTAAAGATAAATGAATGATGATAGAGGGTTTTCAATCCTCTGATGATGCTGAACAAGATAGAATCGAGCTTATCACAAAGAGTGCTTAAATTAAAGAGGTGGAGTTCAGAAACTTACCTCTGAAAATGGAGGTCGTGAGGATGTTAGAGAGCACCTGGGCTTGTATGAATGATCCCAAAAGCTTCTTGGGACTCAGTGATGCTAACTGAATGCCTATTGTAACTTCTATTCTTCTGAATTGCTCTATGGACCTCCCTCGATTTGAGCTTCAAGTGAACATGGGGGATGATGAATCTGCAGTTACAGATGAGCTGCGACCATCTGGATAGCTTCACTACCTCCTATGGAACGTGCCTGGATGCTTAACCTTGCTTGGAGCCTTCTGAATTGCTCTGTGACCTCCAACTGCAACAGCTCCAAAGTGAGAGCAACAATGGCGTTCCCTCACTTACAGAAATGATCCAGGTGCTTGGATCACCTCAAATGATCCCCCTTGAGATGTTAGAATGCTTACTTTCCAAAGATAAGCTCTGGTTTGAAGAAAACGATTCTTCTTGCCAAAGAACTTTGAAAAACAATAAGCATGAGGAGAGAAAGAGAAAGCAAGGAATATGGTTGCTTTGGTGTGTGTTTATTTTACTGAGGTATGCTCTCCTATTTATAGGCAAATGATTCAGTACTGATTGAGAGAGTGAGCTTGCTTAGTGAAGTGAATTTGGTTTCTTAGCCATGAAGAAATTTCAAAGAATATCCAAGTGTGATCATTGCATTTTCGAGCCAGCTCCCTATCCCTTTGATTCTATCTGATCTTAGGGAACATTTCAGATACAAAGTGAGCTCTAATTGGTTGGTGAGAAGATTCCTTGGGTGATTCATCAATTTGCCATAAATTCTCAAATGTAATCATTACATAATCACATGTTCTTGTTTTAGGAATCTTCCTCAATGATCATGGCATGGTGAAAATGGATGCATGGCATGTTTTCAGATGTGTTATGGGTCGTGTAGCATCCATAATTGAGGTCATGTGCACAAAATTGCAAAGTTCAAAAATGATGCATGACCTATAATTTCACTTCATGAGGGCCAACTTTGAACAAGCATAACTCCTAGCTCAAAATGAATTTGGAGAAGGTTGAACACAATTTGGAAAGCCCTAAACATCTACTTCAAATCATTAGTTTGGAGTTTCTTCAGAATCCTTTGGCAAATTTGTGAAATAATGAGGCCAAAGTTGGAAGAAAACTAGGTTAAAACACTTAGAAAATTTTCTAAGTGTTTATGACCTAAAACTTCAAAATTTCCAAAACTCTTAATGATTGATCTTTTGAAAAAAGTTCCATTGTAAGATGTTGTTTTATTTTGCAAGATCTACAACTTTCATGTTGGAAGTTTTTTGAGTTGTGTAGGTGAAATTTTGAGTTCCCACAATGCCCTCAAAAACCCTAATTCCCGACTTTTTGCTCCTTGAAGATTCTTCTTGAATTTCTTTGGTCAAATGACTTTATTATCCATATATTTATGATATCTGTTATACACCAAAATTTGCCCACATCTTTTTTCAAGAAAACTCCAATCTGAAAATTAAGAGTTTCATTATAATCATGGATTTTTATTTCAAATATCCTAGCATATGAAGTACTTAAATTTCAGAAACTTTTCTTAAACAGTAGCTTGGCTTACAGAGGAATTTATTCTTACGCAAACGCCAAATACTGTTCATTACATCACAAATACTATTTATTTATTTACAGATAAATAGTACTAACACAATCATGCAGAGTTAACTCTTTTTGCAGGCGCAGAAGCAGGAAACTCACACTATACTGGTAACAATTGTTTTTGGTTTCCCACTAACTTTTGTACTATATTCCATTATTTTCAAAATCTTTTCAAATCTCTTTTTCAAAAATCAAATCTTAACTTGTGTGTTTTCTGCCAGTCAAATATTTCTATTTCTGTGCAGTAAACAATTTTCAGGTTATTATCGGTAATTTTGCCCGCATACGTAATATCAGTTATTTATTATGTTTCTGTTTCTAACAAGTCATGTAAATAAATTTTTCATGCTTCACACAAAACAAAGACAAAAATAACAACAAAAAGAAAAGAAAATTAACTTTGACAGTTGACTTTTTCACTTTAACTGCTGCTTCAGTACACGAACAGTCGGTTGACAGACAAACTGCAGACAGTACAATTCACAGTGATTTGTACAATCAATCAAATCAATCATTCACAATTCAAATTTCCAAGATTTTTGTGTTAGAAGTCTTCTGAATATCACATGATTAGCAGAAACTCAACACTGCACAAAAATCAGGTACGCTTAACTGCCTCCTATACAGACAGTCCCTAATCAGGGTTTTTCTTGTTTTAACAGGAGCAACAAGTTTTGAGAGCTCAAATGGATTTCATATACATCCATACATCTCAAAGTACCATCATACAAATTTTCAAACTTCAATTCACTCAGACGCAACCGTCAGCAGCTCAAACAGTCAACAGACGACCCGTTTGACCAAAAAGTCAACTGACAGTCAAAAATGAAATTTTTTGTCAAAGTCCATATTTTGTCAAAGGATTCAACATTTGATCATTGGATGATCACAATTCATCAAGGAAAGATCAAAAATCAACAAAACCCTAAGATTCAAAATTAGGGTTTTTGCCTGAAAAGTCAACTCAACTTTGACTGATCATAACTCTCTCATCCTTCATCCAAAAAATGTCAACCAAAGCTCATTTTGAAGGAAATTCAATTATCTTTCAAATGCAATTGATCCCATGGTCATAGCATTCACATTTGAAAAATATGGCCAAAGACATTACAGGTCATTTCAAAGTCAACAAAAAGACACTTTTTTCAAATGGACACACAAGGAGAACCAAAAATCATTTGATATGAGACCAAAGACATTGGTTAGAGGACTCTTTAAGGTTTCCAAAAAGTGCAAGATCTCTTTCATATGACAAAAATTGAAGGATTTACACCTTGTTGAAGTTGGCTAAATTTTGGGAAAATGCGATGAAATCAACATTGCTCAAAAATGTTTTTTTTCCAAAAGATGCCAAGTTTTTGTGGTCCAAACACCTTTGCCATGTTACTATGGGGCCTCCCACGACCAAGACAAAGCCCACATCTATATTATCCATTTTTGACATAATTTTATCTTATTTTAAGATTAAAATTAAAGGAAATTGCATGGTATAATTGATGGCTTGATCTCCAAGTATGACACACCTCCAAAGTCTTCATTTTTTCTGCAGAAAATTGATGCCCAAGGCAAGAGCATTGAATGGAGTCAAGGATTGGTCAAAAATTCAAGGTTTTTTAATATTTTAAAAACCAAACTTTCAACAATGGCAACAAGGCTTCTTGCTTCACTTCCAAGCAGCCTATGGGCTATAAAAGGAGCAGCATACCTCCACAACAAAGGGAGACACGAAATATAGCAAGAGCATAGCCAAGAAACCTCTAAAATTTCTCAAAATTCTCCAAACTTTGTAACTTTCGAATTATATATTTCAGCACTATCAATACAAACCAATTGCTCTAATCATCTCCTGGCACTTAATATAGTAAGTTGGAAGCAATAACCATGGCTATATACTCATAGAAATCGTGTTTCAAAAATAACATATTCATGCATATTATCAACTTGTGATATCTAAACTATAAGCTTATTTAAACACAATCTAATGCCTTTGCCATCCATTTGAGATCATATGGGGTAGATCTAACGTTTAACATGTGAGTTTAAAGCCCTAAATCGTGGGGTGCCATGGTTGAAGCTCAAAGCTTCAACCTCTTCGTGTTCATACTTAACGTGGTCAAATGAGAAAACTAACCTCACCATTGGACTCAGGAGGTCATCTTTAGTAGATCTGGGCCCTTGTGGTTTTTATTTTCATGCGTTTTGTAGGTTTCAAAAAATCCAGAAATTCGAAGGTGGAATCCGCAGGTAAAATCGCAGGTAAGTCCGCAGCTAAATCCGCAGGAAATAGGTTGAAGATGATGAATAGTGATGAGGACTCTTGACCACACGCGTGGCAAGTCCTTCTCTTCCTATTCGCCAGTCAACCGCACGTGGGTCCCACGCTGGACTCTCAAAGTCAGCATAATTCCATGTTATCCCTCTAGCCACGTGCATCATGTTCCATTCAATCTGGGCCATAGATCCTCATTAAAAATGAATCCAACGCACCATAACACACAACCACACCATGCACCTTCATCTGACTTCCACACCAGATTAGTATCCTTTTTAATTTTCTATTTTATTTTATTTTTATTTGCAAAAATAATTAAAAATAGTTAAAAAATCCCAAAAAATTCACAAAAAATATTTTAAACTTCTAAAATAGTATATTATTTTTCTGAAACAAAAATATTTTATTTTTCTTCAAAATTTCAATATTTTTCATAATTAATTAGTATGTATTTATATATTTGCTTATTAATTATTTCAATTAGTCAAAAAAATCATAAAAAAAATTTGTTCTTTGTGTTAAATATTGTTTATATATTATAAACTAATTTTTGTACATATTTAGGATAATTTTCTTTTTAAGTATTAATTATTTGTGTAATTATTCATATAATTATGTTTTAATTAACTTAAAAAAATCCAAAAAACAATTTCCAAAATCCAAAAAAATTAGTTTTGTTCTAAAATCAATTAATAAACATTTTGTACATATTCTACAACTTATTTTCTAAGTTTAATCATATTTCATCTTTTCTTTATTTTAAATTAATTAATAATGCATTAATTATATTTTAAAATAAATATAAAAAAACTCCAAAAATATGCCTTTTATTTCTTGCAATTTAAAATTCCTAGATAAATGTATAGGATGTCAAATTCATGTAAATAGGCTAGTTTACATTTCCCGCACAATCGATGTAATAGCGTAGATTTACTTTCTGCACTTTACATTTCCGCATTTTAATTTCCAGCACCCATATAAACTGCGTGTATGTCAAAGATAAAACTGAACCGTCAGATCACTAACCTTCAAAGATAAATATCTGAATTCAATCACAATCACATTTGCACCTCCTAGGGTAACCCCCTTTTCACTCTTTTCAAAATCAAAGTTACATTTCTACTGTTTCGAGTACAAAATCGAACCTTTTGTTTATATCCGACGAATGGATAGATTTTTAAAGGGAACAAGGATAAAGACCTCCTAACTCAGGGTAGACCTCCTAGTTTGCTTGCTCAAAATCAAAACAAACAAAATTCTCATACACTGTTGTTTTTTTTTAAAACGAATTTTCCAAAAGACAATATTTTGTATACATCCAAACACGGATCATTACAAAATTAACGATCTTTTCAAAACATCTTTCGAAAGATAAACAAGCATTTGTATATATCCGCACAAGGATCATTACAAATTCTATTTGCAAAGGTATTTCAAAAACACAGGTAAAGCATTCCGAATCAATTGAAAAGTAAAGCAAATGAGCTAAGCAAACTAAAGAGCCCATGGATAACCATGGATACAAAGGGTGCTAACACCTTCCCTTTGTATAACCTACCCCCCTTACCCAGAATCTCTCAAAGGTCTTTTTTCTGTTTCTTTTATAAACCTTTCCTTCATTGGATAAAATAAAAGGTCGGTGGCGACTCTGTAAACTTTTTCAAAAGTGACGCGAAAGCGTCGCGATCGACAAAAAAAGAGTCAGTTCACGTATCCCACCCACGGAGGGGTATGGCCCGAAGGGACGGTCCACAGAACTGGCGACTCTGCTGGGGAATACAAATTCAAAATGTTTTCAAAAGGGGTTACCTTTAGAGTATAGATCATTTCGATGTTTTCAATTGTTTGATCTGATTGCTTTACTTTTCACAGGTTTGCTTGGGTACTTTGCTTGTGTGAAAGATTCTAACCCGAATCTCGAGATACCTTAAGTATATGACAATAGACCAAGGAAACTGTACGGCATGTACCGATACGGTTGATCTGGTAGTCATCGTTAGTGTGATACTTTGGTTTATACTGATGTCCCTTGAAAGCGATCAAGGAGTATATTAGGCTTCCGAAGTGTCATTAACACTAATTTGTCTTAGAACCTTTTAGTTGAACTTGACTTGTGGCCTATTAAGTGGCTAGCTTTGAAATTGATCGAAGCTAGTTATCCTCGAGGAATATTCTTGATCGGCCGTCCGAGCGCCGTATTGAGATGTTGTCTCCAAGGATCATAGAACCCGAATACTATTCTAGGACAGGTTTTCAACCAACTCAACTTCAGAGGGGAGGGTATCACCTATCAACCTCATGCAAGCCTTTAAACCTAAGGCTATTGTTTGATTTGTTTTTGTGTGCCACATGTTTGCATCATAAACACATCATTCTTCACTACACATTTCAAGGATCAAAGAGTTTACTTTTGTTTTTGCAGGTAATGGCTCCCGCCACCAGAGATTACATCCGAATCAATATCTCAACGGTGCCATCTGAACTCAAAGTCTTGGTAGCAGAATTCCCCAGGAATGCTCAATTCACTGAAAAGCATGGTCACCTACTCCATTTGGTTACCTCAAAGTTTGAAGAAGACATGATACGGGTCCTGTTCCAGTTCTTCGACCCTGAACATCATTGCTTCACATTTCCTGATTACCAGTTGGTACTCCACTTTGGAAGAATTCTCTGAATTAATTGGATTACCAATCCGAGATCAATTACCTTTCACTGGTTTAGAAAGAAAACCAAAACCTGAAGTCATTGCTGCTGCTTTACATCTGCAAAAGTCAGAAATCAAATCCAATTGGGAAACAAAGAGTGGAGTTGAGGGTTTGCTTGCCAAATTCTTACTGGAAAAGGCTCGACTACTGCTAGAAAACAAAAGTTATCCAGCTTTTGAAGAAGTTATGGCTCTTTTGATCTATGGGTTGGTTTTGTTCCCTAATTCCGACCAGTTCATAAGTGTACACATCATCAACCTTTTCCTAATTCGCAACCCGGTACCAACATTGCTGGGAGACATCCTACACTCTCTACACACTCGTACCACGAAGAAGCGAGGAACTCTCATGTGCTGTATACCACTGCTGGCTAGGTGGTTTACATGTCATCTTCCCCGATCAGTACTGAGAAATGAACAAAGAGCACAATGGTCTTACAGAATCATGTCTTTATCTCATTCAGATATCCGATGGAACAACTTCTTTCAAAGAGACATTACTATCATTGATCATTGTGGAGAATACCCTAATGTGCCACTCCTTGGCATTAAAGGAGGTATCACTTACAATCCCTCTCTAGCTCTACGCCAATTCGGATATGCAAGAAGCAACGGTCCTCATGACATGATTATCCGTGGCATTGTGTTTGATTACGAGAATGATTCTCACCGACACCGACGAAGATTCATACAGGCTTGGGACAGTGTCTACAGAATAGAAAGCAAAACTCTGGGGCAATGGAATTCTATTCCTATGGAACTTTACCTCAGATGGGTGCGTACTCATGCTCAAAAACTCATGATGCCCTATCCCGCTGTTCTACCTGTGACTATCGAATCAGAAGTCGAAGGTTACGAACCTCAAGTTATTCTACACCCGGAATATGCCAACTGACTTGGAAGAGTTGCAAAAATCCTGGGTTCAACTCAAAGAGGAAAGAGACACCTTCAAAGAACACTGTCAGGGAGAAGGCTATTCGAGCTCACCAGACAGCTTCAAGAAGAACAAAGAATCAACGCATTCCTGGGGACAAAGAAAAAGCGCCCACGGGAGACCTGAAAGATCATTTATTTTATTTTCTGTCTTGTAAGCCCAAATGAGGCAAAGAAAAAAGAATAAATTGATTAACTAACGTTTGTTGCTTCTTTAACAAATCTAGACTCTATGATCCTTGAAAACATTGCACACATGCATACACATTGTATTTCATACATTGCATTTCATACATTGCATTCATATACATTGCATACACATTGCATACATGGCATCCAGTCATACACATTTCATAACAGGTTCTCATGACGGGTTTCTCATCTCTTCGCTGTTTATTTCAGTCAGAAGAGATGGAATCTAAGGCAAGCATCAAGAATCTCGAAGTACAGAATGCCCAAGTTCAAGTGGCAATTCTGGAACTGGCAAAGGGGCAACAAGAGCTGAAAGCCCTGATACTCAAGAAGAAGAAGAAGCCCAAAGAATCTGCAGGCTTGAGTTACCTGAGAAGGAAGATCAAGATCCCTGTCAAAAAAATCAAAAAGCCACCAATCCCTGAAATAGTCAGTGATGGTGAACAAGAAGATAATCAAAGCAACCAGGGTTCTGCTAAACCCTCTCTCTCTTCAAATGAAGAAGAAGATCATTCTGGAGACGAACAGGATGATGACAAATACCAACAGTTGGAGGATCGTATGAAAGCTATGGAAATACAAAAAATACCTGGCTTAGATTTCAATGATCTGGGACTCGTGTCGGATGTTGTCATCCCTCCAAAATTCAAAGTTCCAACCTTTGCAAAGTATGATGGAGTTTCTTGTCCAAAACTACATTTGAGATCTTATGTGAGGAAGATACAACCTCATACAACAGATAACAAATTGTGGATTCACTTTTTCCAAGAAAGTCTGTCAGGTACACAACTCGAATGGTACTACCAGCTAGAAAATACCAAGGTTCATACTTGGGAAGAGTTAGCTGCTGCTTTTTACAAACAGTACCAATACAATGCTGATCTTACACCCACTCGTACTCAATTGCGAGGCATGTCTATGGGACCAAAAGAAAGTTTCAAAGAGTATGCACAAAAGTGGAGAGATATGGCTGGAAGGGTTCAACCACCCTTATCTGATCGCGAACTAGTCGACATGTTCATGGGCACTTTAACTGGCCCATTCTATAGCCATTTGCTGGGAAGTTCATCATCAGGTTTCACTGACCTAATACTGACCGGAGAACGTGTCGAAAGTGGCATTCGAAATGGAAAAATTCAAGTAGGATCCTCCTCTGGTACTACAAAAAGGCCCATCAGAAATGAGGTCAATACAGCGCAAATTCAGACAAGTCACAAAAGTGATCAGCATCAATCTGTAGGGGCAGTTATGATCTCCGCATCTGCACCTCAAAAAGATCAACAGCCAAAATATACGCATCGACCAGATGCACCAAGAAGAACTTTCACCAAAATCAACATGCCAATCTCTCAGGCATTGCAGCACTTGCTTAAAGCGGATCTGATCACATTAAGGGGTCCTCCGAAGAATGTCAATACTTCTTCTCTGAATTATCGCCCTGATGCAACATGTGCCTATCATTCAAACTGTCCAGGACATGACGCAGATCACTGCTGGGCCCTGAAAAATAAAATCCAAGACATGATAGATGCTGGAGAAATTGAGTTCGATCCTCCAGAAACTCCAAATGTCATCACAGCGCCTATGCCAAAGCATGACAAAACTGTTAATGCTATCATAGACACAGTTTACATTTATGATGTGAACGAAGTATCAATTCCACTCCTCGAAGTCAAAAGAAAGTTCATCCAAGCTGGTTACTTTCCAGGTTGTGATCCCGACTGCTTTTATTGCTCACGCCAACCCAATGGTTGTGAAAATCTAAAGATGGGAATTCAAAAACACATGGATCGCCGTATCATTATGTTTGAGAGGCTCCCTTCTATGGACATGTTGGGCAAAGTCTTTGCCAACGGGATAAGAATGGAAGACGTCTCAGTGATCTCCAGCTTACCATTCAAAATCTCTACCAAGGCTCCATTCAAACTTTCTGCTACACTCAAAGTGGCATCAGTAGTCATTGCTAGACCAACTCCATTTCCATACTCCTCAGACAAAGCTGTCCCATGGGGATATGACACTAATGTTTACATTCATGGAGTTAAGCAGGATCCCTCGACTAAAGAGGACGCAACACTAACTACTTCAGCTGTAAGTAACATTGCAGGCACTAGCAAGATCACGAGAAGTGGAAGAATCTTTTCACCAGAAATTTCTCCAAATATTGCTGCTAGTCCAATCCAGGTTCCAATTCCTATTCCAGATATCAACACTCGAGGCAAAGAGCCACTGATCGAACCAGTTCAAAATCCGGTAGAGATCACTGCTGAGGATCCATCAAAGCAAGAGATGGACGAAATATTGAAAATCATCTGCAAAAGTGATTACAATATTGTCGAGCAACTGGGGCATACTGCTTCAAAAATCTCAATGTTATCTCTGCTAAAATATTCAGAAGCTCATGCTAAAGCTCTAATGAAGTTCCTTCAAGCTGCGCATGTGCCTCAAGAAATCCCAATCGACCAATTTGAGAATTGTGTCGCCAGTCTTACAGTGCCCAATGGTCTTGGTTTCTCTGATGTGGATCTAACTCCTGCTGGAAGAAATCACAACAAGGCCCTGCACATCTCTATCGAATGCAACGGCACCACTCTGTCTCATGTGCTAATAGACAATGGTTCCTCTCTAAACGTGTTACCAAAGGTAATACTGGAAAAACTTGACTTCAAAGGAGTTGTGCTACAACCAAGTGATGTGGTTGTAAGAGCCTTCGATGGGTCAACAAGAACGGTGTACGGAGAAGTTAAGCTCCCAATCAGAGTGGGCTCTCAAACTTTCGATGTTATCTTTTCCGTAATAGACGTTCTTCCAACATACTCCTGTTTACTAGGACGCCCTTGGATACATGGGGCAAACGCTGTAACTTCTACCCTGCATCAGAAGTTAAAATACCCAGTAAAAGGAAAGGTTGTCACAGTCTATGGCGAAGAAGAATATATGGTCAGTCACTTGAGCAACGACAAGTATGTTGAGATGGAGGGCGAATCCATCGAAACTCCGTATCAAGCTTTTGAGGTTGTATCTCCAGATATCTCTACCACCAAGCATATTCCTGCTACTCCAGCTACAACTATGGCTTCTCTCAAAGATGCCAAAGCCATGATTGAACAGGGTGATCGCACAGTATGGGGACAACTCCCTGATATACCCTACAAGTCCGACAAGCTAGGTCTGGGCTATAATGGTGAAAATCAAAAGAATGATCAAAATCCTCGCTCTGAAGGGTTAATATCACACTTCGCCAGCCAAGAAGTAAACGCCATTGATGATGAAGGGACATACTTGAACCACATCATTCAGCCATATCCAGACGAAATTCCACCCATTACCATGGGAATGTGGGATGCTGTGGGAGGACCAAATGACGGTTACAACTACCAGTATATCACACCTCAGAATTCTTACATTGCTCTGGAAGATCTTACTCCAACAGAAGAGAGTAATCAAAATGACGGAAGTATCACAAGTCCCGTCACTCAGCAATATCAAAATCCACCCAAAGAAGTATGGGACACGCTAGGAGAACCCAGCGGCAAATACGACTATATGGTGAAATATTCCGCTCCTCCGAGCTTTTCAACTCCCATCAAAGACATTGTCCCGACTGGATGGGACGAACAGTACGACGACAACTTCGCTCTTGAAGAAGCCAGGAAGATGCCAAACAACGAAGGTTATTTTCTGTCACAGTACACTCCTTATCAGGATGCACAAGTCTCTATTCAAAACATCATTCCTACTGCATGGGACGGCCTTATCGAGCATCTCGCTCAGCCAATAGAGGGACCTCCACCTGGATTCTCATATCCAACAAATCATCCAACTTATCCTGAAGAATTACCTACGCATTTTCCCACTAGCGGAATCAATGCTACGGAAGACGAAAAGAACAACTGCAACTGGAACAGCTGGGTGCTCCCTGCTAACAACGGTGGATTGAACAACTGGAAAGCAGAGGATGTGATCTCCTTTGATCAGGAGTAAATGCCATTTCCTGTTTTCTTTGTGTATATTGTGCAAAGATAAAAGTGGTTCCTGAACAATCGAACCATGAGCTTGAAAGCCGTGTGCCTTAGCACAACGGTCCTTCTACAAAAAGGGTTTGTCATATCATGATTATGTGCATCCAATAAAATCATGGGATGCTTGCATGTTCAAAATTTTGTGATCCTTTTTCTTTCTTTATTCGCTTTCAAATAGCTATGTTTTTCTCTTCATACACACTCACATATCTACCATGCAGATTCACATACACGCTGGATCCAGTCAATAACGACTCTGCTATTGCCCGTCATGACTTTGAAAATCCGATCTACCAAACTGAGGACGAAAGTGAGGAAGATTGTGAAGTGCCAAGAGAAATTGCAAGACTTCTAGAACAAGAAGAAAAAGCCATACAGCCTCATGAGGAGCCGATTGAGGTCATCAACTTGGGCAGTGACGAAGAAAAGAAAGAGGTCAGAATTGGGGCTGACTTAGAAAACAGTGTCAAGCAAAGACTGATTCAATTGTTGCAAGACTACGCCGAGATATTCGCCTGGTCTTATCAAGATATGCCTGGCCTTGACACGGACATTGTAGTTCATCGCCTGCCAATCAAAGAAGGAAGCACTCCGGTCAAACAGAGACTGCGAAGGAGTAAGCCTGATATGTCAAAAAAGATCAAAGACGAGGTTGAAAAACAATTCAATGCCGGATTCCTAAAAGTTGTAAGTTATCCTCCTTGGATAGCTAACATCGTGCCTGTACCCAAAAAAGACGGGAAAGTCAGAATGTGTGTAGACTACAGAGATCTGAACCGGGCAAGCCCTAAAGATGATTTCCCTTTACCGCACATCGATGTACTAGTTGACAATACCGCACAATGCAAGGTATTCTCCTTTATGGACGGATTCTCAGGGTACAATCAAATCAAGATGGCACCCGAAGACATGGAAAAAACAACCTTCACAACTCCCTGGGGAACCTTTTGTTACAAAGTAATGCCCTTTGGTCTAAAAAATGCTGGAGCTACCTACCAACGAGCAATGGTAACACTATTTCATGATATGATTCATCAGGAAATAGAGGTGTATGTCGATGACATGATCGCAAAATCCAACACCGAAGAAGAACATTTGAGTCATTTACACAAGCTGTTTGACAGACTCAAGAAATACAGATTGCGACTGAACCCGAACAAGTGTACCTTTGGAGTAAGATCCGGTAAACTCTTAGGTTTCATCGTCAGCAGTAAAGGTATTGAGGTTGATCCTGCCAAGGTCAAAGCCATTCAAGAAATGCCTATACCCCGTACCGAGAAACAAGTCAGAGGATTCTTGGGACGTCTAAACTACATAGCCAGATTCATTGCCCATATGACTCCTACTTGTGTGCCAATCTTCAAATTACTGAAGAAAGATCAAGTGGAAAGATGGAATGACAAATGCCAGTTAGCCTTTGATAAAATCAAAGAATACCTTCAAAAACCGCCAATCTTGTTACCTCCTGTGGAAGGCAGACCTCTGATAATGTACCTAACTGTGTTAGAAGATTCAATGGGGTGTGTACTCGGACAACATGACGATTCCGGTCGAAAGGAGCACGCAATCTACTATCTTAGCAAAAAGTTTACCGATTGTGAAACAAGATACTCACTACTCGAAAAAACTTGCTGTGCCTTAGCATGGGCGGCTCGCCGACTAAGACAGTATATGCTAAATCACACCACTTTCCTGATCTCCAAGATGGATCCAATCAAATACGTGTTCGAAAAACCTGCTCTCTCTGGAAGGATTGCAAGATGGCAAATGATCCTAACAGAATATGACATTCAATACACTTCGCAAAAAGCAATCAAAGGAAGTGTGGTAGCTGATCATTTAGCTCATCAAGCAGTAGATGATTATCAGGCATTGAACTTTGACTTCCCAGACGAAGACATTATGCTAGTCAATGACTACAAACAACCAGGATCCCGATGGACTATGGTTTTTGACGGAGCTTCTAATGCGCTCGGCAATGGCATCGGAGCTGTGATCATTTCCCCCACAGGAGGTCATACACCCTTCACCGCCAGATTGTGTTTCAATTGCACCAACAATATAGCCGAATACGAAGCATGCATTCTGGGTCTCAAAGCTGCAATTGATCTAAAAATCAAATTCCTTGAAGTCTACGGAGACTCGGCCTTGGTAATCTACCAAGTCAAAGGGGAATGGGACACAAAGCACCCAAATCTAATTCCATACAAAGAACATGTGTTGAGTTTGATTCCTTACTTCGAGGAGATCACTTTCGAACACATCCCACGCGAAGAAAATCAACTAGCTGATGCCTTAGCTACCATGTCATCCATGTTCAAAGTCAATTGGGACGACGAAGCTCCTATGATCACCATTTACAGGCAAGACGAACCAGCCTATTGCAATGAGATCGATACCAAACAAATGGAAGACAAATCATGGTTCCATGAAATACAAAGGTATCTCGAAACCCAGGAGTACCCTGAAGGAGCATCTATTAACGACAGAAAGTTTCTAAGGAGATTTGCCTCCAAATTCTTCCTAAGCAATGGAACTTTGTACAAGCGCAACCATGACTCGACTTTACTTCGTTGCGTAAACAAGAAGGAAGCAGAACAAATCATGGAAGACATACACAATGGTACCTTCGGTACTCATTCCAACGGACATACAATGGCTAAAAAGATCTTGAGAGCAGGTTACTACTGGTCTACCATGGAGACAGATTGCCATCATCATTCCAAATCTTGTCACAAATGCCAGATATATGCCGACAAAGTGCATGTACCTCCAGTTCCATTAAACGTTCTGACGGCTCCTTGGCCTTTCGCAATGTGGGGTATTGATATGATTGGAGAAATCAAACCTACTGCTTCCAACGGACATCGCTTTATCCTGGTCGCTATTGACTACTTCACAAAGTGGGTAGAGGCAGCTTCATATGCTTCTGTCACCAAGAATGTGGTAGCCAGGTTTATCAAGCACAATCTCATTTGTCGGTACGGCATCCCCGAAAGGATCATCACTGACAATGGCACGAATCTAAACAACAAAATGATTACTGAACTCTGCACGCAGTTCCAGATCAAACATCATAATTCTTCTCCATATCGACCAAAGATGAACGGCGCTGTCGAAGCCGCCAACAAAAACATCAAGAAAATCATACAAAAGATGACAGTAACCTACAAAGACTGGCATGAGATGTTACCTTTTGCTCTTCATGGTTATCGCACATCTGCGCGTACTTCAACAGGGGCAACTCCATTCTCGTTAGTCTACGGTATGGAAGCAGTTCTCCCAATCGAAATCCAGATTCCTTCCTTAAGGATCATGAAAGAAGCCGATCTAGACGAAGACGATTGGATTCAAACTCGATTCGACCAAATACACTTGATCGATGAGAAAAGACTTGCAGCTATCTGTCATGGCCAGCTATACCAAAAGCGCATGATCAAAGCATTCAACAAGAAAGTCAAAAGTCAAGCATACCAAACTGGTGGCTTGGTTATCAAACGCATCATCTTACCACAAGGTGATCCCAGAGGCAAATGGACCCCCACCTACGAGGGACCATTCATAATCAAGAAAATATTCTCCGGCGGTGCCATGTTGCTTACCACCATGGATGGCGAGGATTTCCCACACCCTGTGAATGCGGACATAGTCAAAAAGTACTTTGCTTAAAAAATAAAAATACAGCTCGCTAAGTTGAAAACCTGAAAGGGCAACTTAGGCAAAAATGAGCGTCTCGGTGGATTGAAAACCCGAAAGGGCGATCCAGGCAAAAATTAGAGACAAAACAAATACAATCCCGGTAGGCTGAAAACCTGAAAGGGCAGCCTAGGCAAAAATTAGGGAATAAAGCATACAACTATGTCCCGCTCAACTGCCTACTCACCGACAAGGTTCAACACCTCAAAGACACCGATCAGTCCAATCACTTTCTTCCAACAAGCGAGGGATGAGATGCTCGAAGACAGATTGGCAATAGCAGAATTGAAACTTGACTGGATCGTTCTCACATAGCTATTTCTTTTCATAAATACTTTTCAAAACTTTCTGACAATTTCCTACTTCTAGGATTGTTGTCTCCTTATACTAATCCGCCTATCACGGCACCTTTTCAAAAATCAATGCAGCTTATGCTCAAAACTAACATTTTCATTTTTTCTGTTTTGAATACGCAAGCATCCCAATGATAATTTTGGATGAACATGTGCATTTGAATATGATTGATGTTTACCAGGAAAAACAGGAATGGCATTCGGGACATGTCCCAATTATTTGGACATCATCCTAAACCAGCATCAGAAGGAAGTTTCCCCAAGAGAGACACATTCCTCAACAAATCCCTCAAAAAGATTTTTCTTTCGAAAGAAGTCTTATTCCTCAGCAGGATTGTTCCAGATTACTATCTTCAGAAGGTGTGATCTCCGCACCCGAACTTGGTCAGATAGTGCATCGGAGGATTATGCATCTTCCTCATTCCCACTTCAAAGGGCATCAAAGTTCGAACTCTCAAACTACTGTTCGTCCTCGAGCAGTAATCAAAGGTTCTTCAATAGAACATCCTGGTTCTCGCAGAATTTCCCCAACCAAGGGTACTCAAACAAGACAGAAGATCATCAACAACCACGATGTCTTCATTTCCAGATGGCTAGCAGGGATTTATTTTCCCAATCACAATGCCTTCGTTTCCAGATGGCTAGCAGGGATTTATTTTCCCAATCAGGAGCTTGACACGCTCTAAGCTGCATAAATCATGCGCCACATTCACATTCACATCCACACTCATATTCACATTCACATTCATATTCACGCTCATATTCGCATTCATATTCACAATCATGCATCATACGCATATTCATACACAACATAACTTGCATATTTCTCCTCTAGTTCAAGGATCTCATATTATACATACATCATAGACATTGCATATCACTAACTTGATTTTTCAGGTAGACAGATGTCTTCAACAAAGATGTTCTCAATCACATGTAGTCCTTTCAGATACAATCAAATCAAAGATTCACTCTGAAGAACTCTCCTTCTCAAATCACTTATCAACAAGCATTACAGATCTAAGGCGATACCTCAAACGGTTCCAGAACGATCTAACATTACAGATCTAAGGCGATACCTCAAACGGTTCCAGAACGATCTAGCATTACAGATCTAAGGCGATACCTCAAACGGTTCCAGAACGATCTAACATTACAGATCTAAGGCGATACCTCAAACGGTTCCAGAACGATCTAACATTGCAGATCTAAGGCTATACCTCAGACGGTTCCAGAACGATCTAGCATTACAGATCTAAGGCGATACCTCAGACGGTTCCAGAACGATCTAACATTGCAGATCTAAGGCGATACCTCAAACGGTTCCAGAACGATCTAGCATTACAGATCTAAGGCGATACCTCAAACGGTTCCAGAACGATCTAACATTGCAGATCTAAGGCGATACCTCCGACGGTTCCAGAACGATCTAACATTGCAGATCTAAGGCGATACCTCTGACGGTTCCAGAACGATCTAATCTTGCAGATCTAAAGTGATACCTCAGACGGTTCCACAATGATCAACTTTCAAGTCCTTCATCAAGATATAATCAATGGATTCATTCTGATGAACAAACCCTCAACACATTTTCCAGATGGCATCTGAAAAGCCCATCTCAGGTAATGTTTCAATCTGCCAACAACATTTCGCAGACAACATTCAAATGCAGCTTCCAACATCTCTTCTGATCAAGGTAAGTGCAAATTTTCAGGGCATCTAATTATTCAATCATCTTCTACCTTCAGATTTCAGACAATCTCTTCAGGTTTAAGAAGATTGAATAGGGGCAACTGTTATACCCCAAAATTTGCCCACATCTTTTTTCAAGAAAACTCCAATCTGAAAATTAAGAGTTTCATATAATCATGGATTTTTATTTCAAATATCCTAGCATATGAAGTACTTAAATTTCAGAAACTTTTCTTATACAGTAGCTTGGCTTACAGAGGAATTTATTCTTACGCAAACGCCAAATACTGTTCATTACATCACAAATACTATTTATTTATTTACAGATAAATAGTACTAACACAATCATGCAGAGTTAACTCTTTTTGCAGGCGCAGAAGCAGGAAACTCACACTATACTGGTAACAATTGTTTTTGGTTTCCCACTAACTTTTGTACTATATTCCATTATTTTCAAAATCTTTTCAAATCTCTTTTTCAAAAATCAAATCTTAACTTGTGTGTTTTCTGCCAGTCAAATATTTCTATTTCTGTGCAGTAAACAATTTTCAGGTTATTATCGGTAATTTTGCCCGCATACCGTAAATATCAGTTATTTATTATGTTTCTGTTTCTAACAAGTCATGTAAATAAATTTTCATGCTTCACACAAAACAAAGACAAAAATAACAACAAAAAAAAAAAAGAAAATTAACTTTGACGGTTGATTTTTCACTTTAACTGCTGCTTCAGTACACGAACAGTCGGTTGACAGACAAACTGCAGACAGTACAATTCACAGTGATTTGTACAATCAATCAAATCAATCATTCACAATTCAAATTTCCAAGATTTTTGTGTTAGAAGTCTTCTGAATATCACATGATTAGCAGAAACTCAACACTGCACAAAAATCAGGTACGCTTAACTGCCTCCTATACAGACAGTCCCTAATCAGGGTTTTTCTTGTTTTAACAGGAGCAACAAGTTTTGAGAGCTCAAATGGATTTCATATACATCCATACATCTCAAAGTACCATCATACAAATTTTCAAACTTCAATTCACTCAGACGCACCGTCAGCAGCTCAAACAGTCAACAGACGACCCGTTTGACCAAAAAAGTCAACTGACAGTCAAAAATGAAATTTTTTGTCAAAGTCCATATTTTGTCAAAGGATTCAACATTTGATCATTGGATGATCACAATTCATCAAGGAAAGATCAAAAATCAACAAAACCCTAAGATTCAAAATTAGGGTTTTTGCCTGAAAAGTCAACTCAACTTTGACTGATCATAACTCTCTCATCCTTCATCCAAAAAATGTCAACCAAAGCTCATTTTGAAGGAAATTCAATTATCTTTCAAATGCAATTGATCCCATGGTCATAGCATTCACCATTTGAAAAATATGGCCAAAGACATTACAGGTCATTTTCAAAGTCAACAAAAAGACACTTTTTTCAAATAGACACACAAGGAGAACCAAAAATCATTTTGATATGAGACCAAAGACATTGGTTAGAGGACTCTTTGAGGTTTCCAAAAAGTGCAAGATCTCCTTCATATGACAAAAATTGAAGGATTTACACCTTGTTGAAGTTGGCTAAATTTTGGGAAAATGCATGAAATCAACATTGCTCAAAAATGTTTTTTTTCCAAATGAGTCCAAGTTTTTATGGTCCAAACATCTTTGCCATGTTACTATGGGCCTCCCACGACCAAGACAAAGCCCACATCTTTATTGGCCATTTTTTGCATAATTTTATCTTACTTTAAGATTAAAATTAAAAGGAAAATGCATGGATAATGGTTGCTTGGCCTCCAAGTATGACTCACTTCAAGGAATCTTCATTTTTTCTGCAAGAATTGAAGAGCAAGACAAGAGCATTGAATGGAGTCAAGCTTGGTCAACAATTCAAAGATTTTTTAATATTTTAAAAATCAAACTTTCAACAAAGACAACAAAGCTTCTTAGCTTGAGTTCCAAGCAACTTTGGGCTATAAAAGAAGCATCATACTTCAGCAAAAAGAGAGAGACACGAAATATTGCAAGGCATAGTCAAGAAAGTCACCAAAATTCTCTAAAATTTCCATAACTTTGTAAATTTCAAATTCAATTCTCCAATCAACATTAATACAAACCAAGCTTTCTAATCATCTTCTCAAACATTATAGAGTAAGATTGAACTCTAAATATAGGCCTATGAGAGTCGTATAGTGCATATAAGTGTTCTTCATGTATATATGCCTTAACTTTCATTTTCATATTTGCAATTAATTTCCATATGAACTAACCACCCTAACATGTTTATGAGGTCCTACATAAGTGATCTGGGTCTTAACATGCCAACTCCCACGTGAGGATAGCCATATGCCATTAACATAAGCTTATGAGTGTTCATACTTTAACATCTTCGAACCTATAGCTATGAGCATCAAACCACGAAACTAATGACATATTTGGATTCAGGGCATCATGTTTAGTGGATCTGGGTTGTTTTCATATGTTGCTAACGTGTGTTCTTGCAGGTTTGGGAAGCTACCGAAAATAACGTTTTTGTATCGTGAAATAGAGGGGGTTAAAAACCCCCGCTATCTGTCTGAAAAAGTGCATGGGACGGAGGTTGAAGACGACCACGCGTCCGAGCGTGGTTCGTCAGTCAACTTTTCAACCTTCTCTCCTCTGTTTCCATTGGTCCATGCAGGCGAGGGTGGGGACCAGTCTGACTTTGGTCTCCCACTAATCCCATGATCTACTTTAACCATGTGCATCATGTGACTACAAATCTGTGCCCTTGGATCAATCTCAAAGCCAATCCAACGCCTCACACATGCAAGCTCACCATGCTCCTTCATTAATTGCCACACCAGATCAGTATCCTTATATTTTTAATTTTATTTTCTATTTTTATTTTAGTTTCTTTGATAAATTAATTAAAAATAGTTAAAAACTTCCAAAAATTCCACAAAAAATATTTTAAACTTCTAAAATAATATATTATTTTATGAAACAAAAATATTTTATTTTTCTTCAAAATTTCAATATTTTTCATAATTAATTAGTATGTATTTGTATATTTGCTTATTAATTATTTTAATTAGTCAAAAAATCATAAAAAAAAATTGTTCTTTGTGTTAAATATTGTTTATATATCATAAACTAATTTTGTACATATTTAGGATAATTTTCTCTTTAAGTTTTAATTATTTGTGTAATTATTTGCATAATTATGTTTTGATTAACTTAAAATATCCAAAAACAAATTTCAAAAATTCCAAAAAAATTAGTTTTGTTCTAAAATCAATTAACAAACATTTTGTACATATTTTTAAACTTATTTGCTAGGTTTAATCATATTTCCATCTTTTCTTTATTTTAAATTAATTAATAATGCATTAATTATATTTAAAATAAATCACAAAAATACAAAAATATGCCTTTTATTTCTTGCAATTTAAAATTCCTAGATAAATGTATAGGATGTCAAATTCATGTAAATAGGCTAGTTTACATTTCCCGCACAATCGATGTAATAGCGTAGATTTACTTTCTGCACTTTACATTTCCGCATTTTAATTTCCAGCACCCATATAAACTGCGTGTATGTCAAAGATAAAACTGAACCGTCAGATCACTAACTTCAAAGATAAATATCTGAATTCAATCACAATCACATTTGCACCTCCTAGGGTAACCCCTTTTCACTCTTTTCAAAATCAAAGTTACATTTCTACTGTTTCGAGTACAAAATCGAACCTTTTGTTTATATCCGACGAATGGATAGATTTTTAAAGGGAACAAGGATAAAGACCTCCTAACTCAGGGTAGACCTCCTAGTTTGCTTGCTCAAAATCAAAACAAACAAAATTCTCATACACTGTTGTTTTTTTTAAAACGAATTTTCCAAAAGACAATATTTTGTATACATCCAAACACGGATCATTACAAAATTAACGATCTTTTCAAAACATCTTTCGAAAGATAAACAAGCATTTGTATATATCCGCACAAGGATCATTACAAATTCTATTTGCAAAGGTATTTCAAAAACACAGGTAAAGCATTCCGAATCAATTGAAAAGTAAAGCAAATGAGCTAAGCAAACTAAAGAGCCCATGGATAACCATGGATACAAAGGGTGCTAACACCTTCCCTTTGTATAACCTACCCCCTTACCCAGAATCTCTCAAAGGTCTTTTTTCTGTTTCTTTTATAAACCTTTCCTTCATTGGATAAAATAAAAGGTCGGTGGCGACTCTGTAAACTTTTTCAAAAGTGACGCGAAAGCGTCCGATCGACAAAAAAGAGTCAGTTCACGTATCCCACCCACGGAGGGGTATGGCCCGAAGGGACGGTCCACAGTATGCATTTGTAAAGGACAGAAAGCTGAAGGTTGGAGATAAGGTGGTATTCAACTATAATTCAGACCAGGAAATCTTGTATGCGAGGGTTGACAGGAAAGTCAAGCAGATCAGCAATTAAATGATATGTCTATGTGTGTTTGTTTTAGTCTTTAATTTTAACTTAACTGTGGGTACCATCAAAACAATCGGTTTTTTGTTAATGTTGTTTTAGACATGTTGCTGATAACTTTTGTTTTATTGGCCATGTCATATTTTGATGTATGATTAAGTAATCTTCATAATGAAGGTAGTACTACATTATCTTTAATGTTTAAATTTGCATCTATGGTGTTGTTCTCTAATTTTCTCGTTAAATTCGCAATGTGTATACATTGTCTGTCCATTTTTGGTTGATGCCTTTAGTTATGTGGGCTTGTTTATAACTTAAACCATGACAGTATTCAAGATCAGGTAACTTATTTTGTTTATACTGGATCTATTCATGGCAATGTGTTAATTTTCTTGAACTTCTAAATATATTGTTTACACGACTTCATAATTTGCTTAATGGTTTAAGTTCCATGGGCTTGTCAAGAATAAACTCATAATTTTGGATTTAGAAACCTAATCTGTCACAAACAATTCCAAGGGTCAGCCAATATCTATGTAATGATGACACTTATAGTTTTCCAAAACCTATTACAATTAATTTGTAAGGTTTCACCTAAACCTCTACTAAAAATTCAAAATTGTTTCACAAATCTGTTAATAACATTGATTTGCATTATTCTATTTTTATGGGCATTTTCAATTTAACAATGTCAGCATTACAAAATGACCAAGTTTATGTTTTTTAATACGTGGATAGTTAGGCTTATTTAGAGGGTGTGTTTTTTACTTAGAGTGTTTTTTTACTTAGAATATAAACCATGCCAGCAACTCTAACTTTTAAAACATATACAAATGCATATCAATACAACATGACAGTGTTCAAGATAAAACTTTATGTTTTTCAGAATTCGATCAATTGGAATCTTCAATTTATATATGACAGCGAGGGTATATCATTTAAGCAATTCAATATCAAATTCATTAGAAACATTTCAAACAGTAGTATAGTTGAAACAATGCACAACATGTTAAACTCAAATCCAGGAAAACCCTGTCTATATCATAACTAAATGGGGCAACTCAAATTCAGAAAAACTCTGTCTATATAAAAAATGATTTGAACAATCATGATAAACTCAGTACCAGAACAGCAAAACAAAACATCATTTAACAACTTAAATAAACCAATTGTCTTGATCATAAGGCATGGTAAATTTAAAACTTATAAATTGTGAAGCTAACTATTTCTCCTTTTTAATATCTTTGGCCATCTTGGTTGATGATTGTTGTACACTATCATTATCTTCTACTGCATCATTTTTAAGTCTCTTACATGGAGTGAGTCCTAAATTTGCAATGGTCAGGTCATTTTCTGCAGATGCAGATACAGGTTCCTATCATGAATAAAGAAAGGCAACAATAAAGATTTATAATTATGACACAGTTGTTATGTTGCTCAGCACACAAAGAATATCACATGTAAAAAATACTTACAGAAATGCTTTTCATATCATCCTGGGAAAGAGGTTCTGGTGCTTGAATTTTTGAGGTCTACAGAAAATAACAAACAGTTAGTGTACAACCTAAGAAAACTCAGCACGCATCAAACGAAGATTACAAAGGTTACCTCTTCAAATTTGAAACTGTCCTTAATTTTATTACGCACATATTCATCAGTTTTGAAGCCAATGACAGAAAGTCGTCCATTTTTAGGCTGATACACAACTCTAATTGCCAATTCATTTTTCAATATTGAGTCAAGTTCGTAAGGGAATTCAAGTGGATCGTAATCACCAGACTATAAGAATACAAAGAATTAGACACATTAAAAAAATTGATTCAAATATTGTTGTATGCAACATTTACATACCTGTGTTAAATCCATTTTCATTTGAAGAGCAGACTTCCCAATTAACTTCACGCAGTCTGTGTCCCAAAAGACGAACTTTGCCTTCGAACTGCCGTCAACAGCTGTTATATCAAGCTTATATCTAAATGATTCATGGCATCCAGGAGAACACATCAAACTTCATTGTTTGTAAGGGAATATAAACAGTACCGGTTGGAAATGGAAAATGGATATAAAGTATACTGTGGCACAGGTTCTGGGCTAATATGCTCCTTAAAACACTTCAGCTTTCCATCCTTGGCAGTCACACTCCTTGTGCATTCCACACAGCCATCATAGTACCATCCCATTTGTCCAGCATCAAACTTATCGAGGGTAGCAACGGTAACACAGGTTGCTTCCTACAAAGTTGGCCAATATAAAATACAGTTATATGATGCTTTAAGAATGATAACAGTATAAGGGAACACTCAAACTTTCTTACATGTTGCAGAATTATTATCTCAGAGAGACTCATTATTTCAGCTTTCCAAACAAATTTGTCATAGTCACAATAAAATGATTTGCGTTGCCTCAAATTGCACACTTGAAGATGATTACAAAGGCAAATCAACACCAAGTCTGAAAAATTTAAACACAATATTTAATTCAATTCAAATCAAATTAACAACGAACATAAAGAAAACCACTTAAGAAGAAAACCAACAACGAATTAAGATAAATTTATCTCTTGCAACACAGTTAAGAAGAAAACCAATAAGCATTCCAAACCAAATAATAAAGAAATAAGCACCTGCTTTAATACCTTTCTTTTAGATTCGTAACTTCTTCAATAGCAAGGTCATTAATCAACAATTTCGTTCCATTCCATGTGTTGGAAACACTAACTGGAAATCCTCCTGAATCACAAGAAATTGAAGAAACAGTTACAACTGTTGGATACAAAAAAAAAATATGCAGTTACATGTAACCTATTGTATCATGCATAATTACCTTGAGCCTTTTTAACCCTTGCATTGATTAGCACAATGACAATATCAGAACCTTGCTTATTATTTTTATAATAGTCATATAGCTGAATTGCAAGTTGCCCCCAAAGAGTACATTGTATAACTGTTTTGCTGGCATCTACAATTGAAAAAACTATTATGTTCTTGCTATTGTCACCGTTAACTTGGGTTTGAGAGATATCAGTGATTCCTCCAATCAAATCTAACAAATAAAAAATGGATTGGTTAAAGTTATTCAACAAAAAAAATTATAACACATGAATTTAGGGTGTAATGAACTTACCAACCAAAACATTTGATTGAAACCTTCCTTCAACTATGGAATTCAAACCAATAATGTTAAGGTAGTTATGAGGGATGTCAGGAAATTCTGCTTTCTTAACAGAAGTTGACCCACAAAAAATCAATTTGTATGTATGATTTGTCGACTTAAAAGCAAAATCATTCTTCCCAACTTTAAAATTTTGCATGATATAAGAGTTTCCTGTTTCAATTTCAGATTTGAATTTCGAAAGCAAATAAGCAGGGACAACAGCTTGAATCATATCACGCTGCAAGAAATCAACATTTCATCATTAGTGGTTAATCAACAAAAAACATATTATAAGTAATCAGTGGGGAACCATATCTTGCTACAGTACCTTAGAATCAACCAAAACCATCTCCATGTGTTCTTTGTTTGAAGAACTTGTGACAGACCATAGATGCTTGCTTCTAACTGAGATCTTCCACAAATCTTTGGAATCATTGATTTCTTTCAATGGCTCAATTGGGCGAGACATGTTTCACCTTCAAACACTGCAAGAAGAGTAGAGATATCAGTTAATTATCAAAGATGAATCAAATGGAGATGAATGTAAACAGTGTTAAACAGAAGTTAGAGACAAAGGTGATGGAGACGAAGGTTGTGTCTTGAGATGGAGGAGGAGTGAAAATCGCAGCGGAGGTGATGGAGATGAAGGTTTTGTCTTG
The DNA here is from genome assembly GCF_029867415.1 of Vicia villosa. Classification (NCBI taxonomy): domain Eukaryota; kingdom Viridiplantae; phylum Streptophyta; class Magnoliopsida; order Fabales; family Fabaceae; genus Vicia; species Vicia villosa. The sequence continues at coordinate 123,684,959 of NC_081180.1, read as the reverse complement.
AGATGGAGGAGGAGCGAAAATCACAGGGTATTGAGTTGCAGCAGAATTGAAATGGTTCTCCATTTGTTCATGTTTTATGCAGCCTATGGAACACAAAAGGTTTTTTGAACAATGAAAGGTTGCAGTAATTGAAGTGGTAGAGTTCTGTGTTTTCCAAGCCAGCTTTTGTTGGTTTTTTTCTTTCCATCACGTGGCCAAGGTTTAATTGTTTAGGGTTGTAATTATTAAGTTGCTTAGATATTAAAACCCAATTATATTCTCAATGCAAAAATGACATCTATGTATCTATCTATTATAATAATACACCTATAATATAATATAATAATATATAATAACAATTAAAAAAATGAAAAACCAAAAAAATAAAAATGAAATCTACCAATCAATAAGTGACACATCAGACAACATTTAATGTCAAATGAATATGGTTGATTTATTCATCAAAATGACCAATTTAGCCATGAAATTTGAACGGTTTTAGTTATTTAATCAGAGGGCTTAAAGTGTAATTATCAGATACTTTACTTTTTATATATTATAATAGATAATAGATAATAGATTTAATTAAAATACATGGATTGTTGTAACAATTTTAAATTATTTTTTATTTTTATTTTAATTATATTTAAAATAATGATTATGCATCGGTTGTTATTGATTTTACAAAACTTTATACACAGATTTTATATCACAGATTCACAGTTAATTTTTTAGTTTATTAAGAAAATAGGTATTAAAAAGTTTCTACAAAAATATGTTGAGACATATTTATTGCTTCTTGAGCACTTGGCACTTGCAAGGTTTAGATTAAAAAAAGACAAAGTAGAATCACATCTCCATTGAAAATAAAATATAATTAAAATTTGCGTCATTTTTAAGAATTAATTTTATAAAATTGTTTTTTAAAATATTATAAATTTTTTGTATTCGTGTTTTTTTTTTAAATTAAAAGATTATTTTTGACATCTTATAACATTAACATACATTATAAATAATTTTTATGAAAAAAATTATAACAAAAAAATGATTTAATAAAAAAATTACAATTATGAAAAACATTATATCTTAAAAGTAATTTTTACGAAATCAAAATTTTATCAAAAAAATTGTAATTGAAAAATGATTTATATTTTATACGAAAAGCTATTTGAAATAGCTTCAAAATTTATTGATTTTTTTATTTTAAATTTTGATATCCAAATTATTATTTTTTATAAAATGATGAAATATCTAAAATAATTTTTTAAAATTAATTACTCAAACTAAATTTTTATTTGAAATTTTTATAAAAAAAATTATAAATTTATTTTACACAAAATTATGTAATCTATAAAAATCTATTTTAAAACTTGCCGCCTTATGTTTAACATGTTGAATATTGGAATGTATATGTGTATGTTGTTGAGGTGCACTACATGTGCAGAACACTATGCATATGTATGTAGTAGAGATGCATGGTGTGGTGATAGGAGAACTTCATGCATTAGTACAACATGCTAGAATTAGAGCTTCTACAAATATGAGTCTCATGGATATATAAGAGATTAACTCATTAAACATAATGCAATCATAATGCAATGAAGTTTACATTTTATCATGGTGTTACTCATGTAGTTTGGTCCTTTATGTTCTCTAAGTCCAATTTAGTTGTAACTATCTGAATGTTCATCTTCTTTGTTGAATCTTTACCTTGCGTGCTGTCATGACTGAACATTTTCAAGTTGCAACGATGGGAAGCTTGGCTCTGAATTCTCAAATGATTGCAGCCAATGCATATGAGGATCTAACATCATCGCATCACTTTGGTCCTTAATTTTCAATCATATTGGATGACAAAAATTATTTTATATGGAATCAATAGGTTGAAAGAGTCATTCTTGTTGGAACAAGTTTGTTTCTGCATTTATCTTTGAGTTTTGATGATAACAAAGCTTGATATGTATAGAGAACAATTTTGTACTCTAATTATGTTGTTAAGTGCGTAGATAAAAAGAAATCAAACTCTAATTCAAGAGAAGTCAAGTATGAACGAACTAGAATTTGAACAAGCACATATGAAGTCTGATCTATGTAGATTATGAAGATTGACAGAATTTGAAGATTTGAAAAATCAGAAGCATACAGACTCTGAACTGAAGACACACTTTGAACCAAAGAAATAATCAAAGAAGGCGTGTTTAAATAGAAGTCAATCATCTGAATTATCAAGTTTGTATCTGTGTAAGAAATATATTCTGTATGACTCTGAGAAAGACTTTGATATTTCAAGTCTCTGAAGTCTTAGGACTCTAAACTTTATAGACTCTGAAGTCTCATTTTCACCAAGTTTTGAATACAAACTCTGAACTCTACTTAAGCTTCAACAACTTATATTTGAAGCCTCTAAAAAGAAGATAATGACAACAAAAGAATATGTGGTAAGAGTGCAACCAGTACAAGATCAAATGTTCCTTCCACTACTATGAAAAATCAAGAAAAGGATAAAACTATTATACCAACGTGTATTCATTCACTTCATCCTCTCATCTAATACATGCTACATGCTACTCCTCTATGGTACTATCAAGCATCTCCAACAACTATTTTTTGTGTGTGGATATTCCAACTTCAGCCTCCGACATATCTATTTCTTTGCTTATATAAAGAGTTTTTGAAAAAAAAAAGACGAATAACAAGAGATAGAATGTAACGAATGACAAGAGGTTGAAAAAGCAAGTTGAATCTTTGTACATAGAAACAAAAAGGATATCACAACAAGAAGAAAAGAGAAAAGTGTTGAGAGAACTTCAAGAACAAGAAAGAGAGAAACACTTAGAGCATTATATTTCAAATCATTTATTTAAGTAGAGAGTGAACCTAAGAGGGGATAAATTACTTACTTTGAAATTTTTTTATTTTTAGAGGAATGTATCTTTATTTTACTGGTTGGATGCTAGGCTATGAAAGCAATAAAGTGCAGGAAAATAAAGAACACAAGAGGATTATACTAGTTCCCCTCATAATCTGAGAGTATGTCTAGTCCCCTAATCACATGCAAGAGGTTTTTGCTATTGTTAGAACTTTGTACAAGCCTAAACCTAGACTTCTATACATTGACTTATAACTAAATCAGCAAGGCAAACCACCTTGTGAATTTATAAAACAGAGAAAAAAACAATCATTTCTTTTTCCAACTCTCTTGTTTCCAACAATCCCTCAAGTTCCTTTCTTAACTCCCCTTTTGTTGGAAATCAAGGTCTCTCAAACTGTAGACTCCTCCTATTTTCTCTTGAACCCTCATATTAGTTGTCTATTAAGAGACCTTATGTTGCAATTAGCTCAAATGAGTCACAATATTTTAGCACCCTTGTTGAATAGTCCATCAATGACCCACACTCACCATAAACCTTGTAATTAGAGCGATTGATCTCTTATTTACATTCATTATAAGGTATTTTGAAGGATGGTGACAATCTCAAGAAATTAATTACCAATGGAACCCAAATAATCTATAATGGACTTAAAGACGACAATCATAAGTGGTTGGTTATGGTGGAGGGAGACATTGTTACATGAAATGATTCTAACACTCTAGTTAATGATATTTTTAGAATAATCGAGATTAAAACTACGTTGAGGATGTATCTCAAAGAGTTATAGACCTTTTATAAATGATGTGCAACAAACATTGAGTTTTGTAACAATTATTCTTTTGTGGGGATTAGTGGCGGATCTTTTAAGAATTGGTCGAGGGTTATGATATCCCCTTAAAATAATTATATACTTTTGATTTGTCATAAATTATATAAAGTTTTATATGAGACAGTTGCGTTCAACACCTTGTGCCATTTATAAAACCTTGATTTAGTTAAAAATAACCACCGGTCTAACTTTAGAAACATTTAGGGTGTGTTTGTTTCATGGATACAAAATATATTCCTGGGAACTTAAGGTTGGAAATAAAAATACCTATGTTTGTTAGAAGGGAATAAAAAATTGTTCCTAGGAAAAAGTTATACCCAGGAAAGAATTTCTCCCATGTTTAATGGCTTTCTAATCCCCTCTCATAAGTGTGGGAATCTTTTATTCCCGGCACCACCAAAATAGTAGTTACCTCCACTACTACATACTATTTTATTTATAATTATTATTTTCTATCTATAATTATAATATATTATTAATTAAAAATAATTTAAAAATAAAAGATTCCTAGACTTTTTAAATACTTTCCAAACACTTTTTATAAAAACTTATTCCTTGTAATGTTATGCCCGGAAAAATTATTCTTGGGATTAATTTTTTATACCGTGAAACAAACGTCCCCTTAATCCGTATTTTGGATATGTTCGTGTCACCAATAAATTTTCTTTCTGCCGTCGGATGAAATTTTGATGTGACTTACCAATCTTCACCTAATTGTTATCAAAATGTTATGATTTGATCACAAAATTAATATGATGTATTACTAAACATCGCGTAATTTATTAAGTTATATCATTCATCTTTAGTCGACTGAGTCTTCGTCTAGTTGAAAACAATTATGATGGATTAGTGTTTGGGCTAAAATGTTGATCAGGTTGTAATTTTCATAGAATTCATAGAAGTTGAACATTACAATATAAATAGTTAGAATTTACAAAACAAACTAAGTCATGGGCCTCTTTAACCTTTTGGACAAACCACATAAACTAAAATAATAAAATTAAATGCAATTGCTAAAATAAAAATTCTCAAGTCAAACTGATTTTTTTATTGGGCATGAAATTGGACCTCTGACAAATTATATGATTTGAATATACATTGCATGTGTTTCTTTATTTCTATATATCACTTGCTTTTTATTTTTCTTACAATTTATATATTTCAAAAATACACACAAAATTAAAAGACAATATATTAGGCAATATTCATAAGTAAAAGGAATGTGTAATATGAAAATAATGAAAACAAACAGTCAGGGACATGAATTTACAAAACCCAAGGATAAGAAAGCATATTATATTTTGTCTGTATAAATATATTTCTGACACTATATTTTGCATAGGATTCTTTATTTTTTTTCTTTTCACCTCTTTGCTTCTTGTCCCATATACTCTGCCTACACATAGGAAATATTCTTTATTGTTGGACCTAATTTATTATATATCATTTGAAGCATCACAACATCATGGACCCTCTTTCCTCTCCTTCATTTCCTTTTATATTGAAGTTTTTTCTTTTTTCTTCACTTAGAAATATCACAAGGATTGCAATATTTGATCAAAGCTGTTGTTGCAATGTTATTTCATCTTCCTAACTTTTTTCGGTTCTTAAGTTTGAGAGTTTGTTTTAAACTTCTATCTAAAGGCTCATTCAGTTCTAGTGGAGTGGAATGGTCCCCGTTTTTAAAAGTGTGAAGATTTTTCTTTGAATATAGTAATTTGTAATTGTGATTATGGCCTTAGTATCGAGACTTTATGTATTCATTGGTCACAATTACAAGCGAGATGGTTATAGCATTATCAACAATATTTGACTATAATTCTAAAGTGACACACCACTTACATTTCACATATTTTATATTAATGGCTTAACAAGAAGTTAAAAAAAAAACTTAAATCTCACACAAAAATTGGCATGTGTGAGTTTATAAAGAGTGGCATATTCATTTATATGGATGAGTTGAGTTTAATATAAAAATCTAATATAGTACTAGAGTTTAGTTATTTAGACCCCAAATCATTTATATCTCCTTATCAAATTTCACATAAAAAAAACCTAATTTAAGTATGAGAATAGACACTTATCACATTTAAGTCGGTATTGTGTGAGACGTCACATTTTAACCAAAAACTTTAAGTTATTGTTGGGTCTATGCATCAAAATATTTATAAAGTATTGAAAATTCACTTTTTCTTATCAAATATAGAATTCAAATCAAACACCTTAGTCAAAAAGACTTTTTTGCTACAAAGAACCCGGATAAACCGAACTCCGATATTTCTATTGGGTCATAAAAGAGTCTTGAGATCATTAAATTGACAATAACACCGGTGAAAAAATATCATATCTTAATCCAAAATCTTAAAATATTTTTCTATGAATCTTTTTATTTATAAAATATTCAACCGATGTTATAAAGTATTCTAAGATTATTTTTCACATTTGAAATACCAAAGAACATTTAATAATATTTATTGAGAGTAGATCATATGAGTGTGAATAAATATCATTATACATTTACTCCACTTAAAGTATAGTTGAATAGAATTTTTTACATTTTATCACATAAGCTCAAAAAATCTAGCAAAGAAGAATACACTTCTCTTTCAATCTCTAAAACATAAATTGCATGACCACCTAGTGACATTTGACTTGCTTTCTTGAATGCCATAACAACACACATTAATTGAGAATGCGACACGCAACAGGTTTTGCAAGCAGTTGTCAAAGACCAAAGCATCCTAAGTTAGATCAAGTGACTAATGACTCAAATCCAATATTCTCTTAACCATAAAACAATACAAAACTAACACACTTGATAGTGAATACTATTATACTACTAATCAATTAACTCACTCTAAACTCTCATTATTAAACAAATCAACATCTTTCCTTTTAGCCTCACCTACATGTCTCCACGTGAAATATTCAGAAAAAAGTTTCCTATTAGATTTATCATATTCAATTAGGTGAATCTAAAAACACTCATCAATCATAACATTAAATTCACCAATTTATTACATGTCTAGTTTTCTCTATGCTGAATTTGTCCCCACCTAAGGGTTGGAGAAATCTTATAGAATCACCGTATGTCGTTACAACAGTCCAACAAAACATGACCCTACATCACAATCATCTTTTTTTTCTTAAGTAAAAATTAAAAACTTTTACATTCATGTCTCAATTCTCAGATACTAAACTTTTTATTCATCATCATCATCATTAGCATGATCAAGTTAATACTAAAAAGTTTGTTGGAAGTGTAGTCATGTGTTACTTTTCTGACAAGAACATGCTAATAAAAAAGCACACAAGACAAAAGAATTAAGTCAAAGTGTAAGGAAGGAAAGTGTTTCTAAAAGAGTGTTTATTTATATATGCATTAACAGTGTTTCTGATTGTAGGGTAGATTGAGTTAATGTAAGAAGAGATAAGAGTAATGAAGGACTTGTACATCTTCAACTGCCAAAGGTTCAGGGGTTCCTTGCTTTGCTTGGAGTAGCATTAAAGACAATGTTTCAGATCTTCTTTTTTCTCTCTTTCTTACCAGCACAAACCAAATGACAAACAAAAAGGAAACTAGCTTTTATAAGAGGAAAGTTGTGTTTTGCATTCATGTCTTTGTAACTTTTGGTTGAAAAATAAAAATGAGGTTTGGTTTTGAGTTTCTTACAATGATGTTGTTTGTCATCATTATGACAGTGTTATTGATTCCTTTATCTATATCATCATCATCATCATCACAAAGGACTCATGTTTTGAGTGTTGGAAGGTTCCATGTTGATAGTTTACAAGATAGTTTTTTCTTGAAGGAAGAGGTGGTGAAAGTTGAGAAAATCTCAGGTTTAGATGAGAATGAAGAGAAACAAGGTTTTATAGTTGAAAAGTTTAGATCTTTACTTGGTTTAAAGAGTTTTCACAAAAGGGTACATTCTAAATCCAATGGTGAAGAAGCTACATCACCTTCTCCAGCACCGGCGCCGGCACCGGCGCCGTCTCAAGGATTGCATTTGCATTCTCATCCTCATCATCAAAAACATCATCTTCATTGGAAGCAGATACCAAAGAAGGTTCATCATGAAGATGATAGAGGAAGAAGAGATACAAGAATACTAGTAGCTGTTTTTGTTTCTGTTGGAGTTGCTTCATTGGTTGGTGCTTTTGGTTTGATGCTATTTTGCAGGAAGAAATTCACAAATCACAAAAAGAAGAAACCAAAGAGGACAATGCCACTTTGTAGCAGCAGTAGCAAAGGAACAAAAAAAGGTACTAGTTATCAAAATTCAGGACTAGATCTGTTTTATCTTGATGCATTAGGTGAAGAAGATATTGAGCAACAAAATGCTTGTGGCTTGAAAAAGACTAGTGAGGAAATTGTTTCTGTTCATCAAGAGGTGGAAATGGAAAATTCTGATAAAATTGTTGATGAAGATTGTGATTCATCTGAGGATGAAAGCTTTCATTCTTTGGTTGATTCACAGTCCAATTTGAGACTCTCTAATGCTTCTGCTTCTAGTCTTGGTGACACACACTCTATGTTGTCACCTCAAGATTCATTTTCTTTGGTACAAAACCAAGTATCTGATTTTCCACAAAACTCAATCTCAAACATACATGAAGAGATTGAAACCTTTGTGCAATGTCCAAAAACATCTACTTTATCTCCTCCTCCTCCTCCTCCACCTACTCCTCCTCCACCGCCGCCACCGACACCACCATTGAAAATGCCACTCTTTTCTTTACATTCTTCACTAACGTCTTCTTCATCTAGAGTTTCATCTCACTCTCCACTTTCCTTAACATCTCGTACTTTGTCTTCTATAAATTCAGAAACTTCTTCAAGATCAAATCAAAGTCCTGAAAAAGATCCATTTTCTCTATCTCCACCTAACAACACAAAATCTCCTCCACCACCACCATGTCCTCCTCCATTTCCAAAAGGAAATAGCAACAACAAGGCCAAAACACCACCTCCTCCACCGTACGAATTCCCTCAATCACCACTTGGTAAAGATGGTATACCATTGGCTAAACTCAAACCACTTCATTGGGACAAAGTAAGAGCTGCACCAAACCGCACAATGGTTTGGGACAAACTAAGATCAAGCTCATTCGAGTAAGTTCAACTTCATAAATACCTATGTTTGAACTTGCAGTGAGTTTGACAAAATCACGATAACTCTGGTTAAAATTACACTGGTATATCGTGATTCTGTCAAACTTACTGATATTTCAAACATCATCCACCAAGTAGTAACTTTAGAATTGTTTATTTAATTTATTTTTACTGATTAAGCATATAAGCATATGATAAATTTTGATCAGGTTTGATGAGGAAATGATTGAGTCACTTTTTGGGTACAATTTGCAAAATTCAATGAAAAATGATGAAAGTAAGAGTAAAACACCCTCTCCAAGCAAGCATGTACTAGATCCAAAGAGGCTGCAGAACATAACAATACTCTCAAAAGCTCTTAATGCAACAGCTGAACAAGTATGTGATGCACTAATGCAAGGTAAATCTCATCAATTACCACACTTTACTAAGAGTCAACACTTGTCACACATAAAAACCATAATGCAATAATAATAATGTTAATGTTATAAAGTAAAATGGAACAGTGGCTTTGTTTTATATACCATTGTAGAAGCATGTGGTTTTGTCACCATATTTTGAGGACAATTTATGGTCAAATTAACATTTTCAAAGATGTAATTAAACTGTTTTGAAAAGCAGGGAAAGGATTGTGCTTGCAACAACTAGAGGCACTAGTGAAAATGGTACCTACCAAAGAAGAAGAGTCAAAGCTCTTCAATTATAAAGGTGACATCAATGAATTGGGGTCCGCCGAAAAGTTTGTGAGAGCAGTGCTTTGTGTCCCATTTGCCTTTCAACGAGTAGAAACTATGCTTTACAAAGAGACTTTTGATGATGAAGTTGTTCACCTAAGAAACTCATTTTCAATGCTAGAGGTAATCATATAGTCCTAAAAAGACCACGATTTGAAAACGTGTTTGGTGTCTGATACGTGTGTTATCAATACCATTATTCATTACTATATAATATATGTTGGTATCAGACCCTGAGACACGTGTGTGACAGTTATCAATATATTTATTATATAATATATGTTGGTACCAGACCGTGAGACACGTGTGTGACAGTTATCAATATCTTTACTATAAAATATATGTTGGTATCAGGGCCTGAAACGTATCTGGTGTCAGACATGTCTTTAATTTAAAGTGTCTGTAATATAGATTAAAAGTTTTCATACAAAATGTGTTAATGTTCTATACCAGGAGGCATGCAAGGAGCTGAGATCAAGCAGACTATTCTTGAAACTTCTAGAAGCAGTACTAAAAACAGGAAACCGAATGAACGTTGGAACGATAAGGGGAGGCGCAAGAGCGTTCAAACTCGACGCGCTACTCAAGCTAGCAGATGTGAAAGGAACAGACGGAAAAACCACCTTACTCCACTTTGTTGTTCAAGAGATTGTCCGTTCAGAAGGAATAAGAGTTTCAGACAGCATAATGGGAAAAATAAGCCAAAAAAGCAACAAAAACAGAACAGAAGAAGAGAAAGAAGAAGACTACAGAAAAATGGGACTAGAACTAGTGTCAGGTCTCAGCACAGAATTATACAACGTTAAAAAGACGGCGACAATCGACTTAGACGTTCTCGCCAGTTCGGTTTCGAATCTATACGACGGGATGGTTAGGCTGAAACACTTGGTGGAAAAGGAGTTGCATGAGGATGAAATGAGTCATAATTTTGTGGTGACTATGAAGGTGTTCTTGCAATATGTGGATGGAAATTTGAAGGAGTTGAGAGGTGAAGAAGATGGAGTGATAGCACTTGTTAAGGAAATAACAGAATATTTTCATGGAGATGTTAGTAAAGAGGATAATCCACTTAGGATATTTGTGATTGTGAGAGATTTTATGGGCATGTTGGATAATGTTTGTAAAGAGCTTAGAAAGAGTAAAGGCTCACGTACTCCAAATCCTCTTGCACCTTTTAGATAGATTAGGATTTGACTTTACTTACACTTTTATGTATGTGTGTTCATAGGAATTTTTCAAATTTTCAAACTTGAGTGTAATTTTATTTTCATTTTTTATGGTATGAACTTTTGGTATATGTGGACATTGTGTTCTCTTGATTTTGTATTTTATGGTGCTACTACAAGTAGTGACAATGGAATGGGGTTAACATTTTAAAAAGTTGTTATTCTTACTTATTCCTATTTCTTTTCCATACACTTTGTAGGAAAACAGAACTAGAGAAAAGGAAAATCCCTTCATTCTATTTATGTTTATAAATAAAAGTATATAGAATGTTAACAAGTTGTTTGAGTCATGAGGGTAGCTCTCACAATGGAAATACACAACGGAAAACAAACATGATCTATAGGATGGTTACCTCTTGCGATGATTAATTATTGATGTGGAATCTAGAATATTCATGAGTATTGAACAAACAATGCATCTATTCAGTCCACACAAACAAGGTTCCTTCAATCTCAATGCTCGTTGTTTTGAAGAGAGAGAACCAATTTTTTTTCAAGCGTAAGTACTACACAAGAATTATATTTATAAAATCGCTTGTGTGGGATGCAAGCTTCACTTATTTATTTTATCTCTCATTAAATTTTCCTTATGTGTGGGACCCCTAAGTTCTTGTAATGTTGGCAATTATACTGAATCACATATTTGATATAATAAATAGTGAATGATATCTAGCAACACATCACTGCTACTCAAGTCACAAAAATGTCATGTGGTATGACGAAACTTTTCTATGATAATGTTTATGTGTATAATTACCATTTTTCATCATGTTTATATTGAATACAGTGCATATTTCGTGTCACCCTTGTCCAGTTCAATATTGGGCCTTTAGACATTTATCATGTTACACAAGATGGACAAATTTCATCTAGGTCATTCAGTATAATTTGTGGAGTACTTGTCAACCATCTTTATAGTCATATTATTACACACGACGTATGAACGCCAATAAAGTATTCGACTCCATGCCCAGAAACCATAATATTGAAAGGAGCTATACACTTCACTACTTTCACCTTGAGAATAACTTAGCTTTGCAGGAAGGATATAGTTAATAACGAGTGTGATATTTGCAATCACAAGTTACTGGATGTAGTGCTTACCTTTACCAAAATAGGTGATTCAAAAAATTGAGGTTATCTGCAGAACATTTATGTGGAGAGGAGGGGATGAAATCACAAGAAAATATCATAAAGCATGGAAGCAGGTTTGCTCTCCAAAGAATCAAGATGGTGTGAGTTTTATATCTTTAAGTGAATGGAATCAAGTTATGATCAAGCTACTTTGGAACCTAAGTAGAAAAGTTTACAACCTTTGGATTAAATGAGTACATTCCTATTACATCAAGAATATTGATATTGATCGTACCTGATCAGAAGAATCGTCAAGGCGGCAGAATCTGGCTTGAAGAGCAAGATGGGGGGGTACCTGCAAGGTCCTCCGATGCTAAAGTCAGTAGCTATCAGAGAATGAAGGTTTAGAGAGTGAAGAATATGATACCTGACCCTCTAGTGAAAGAGGGTATTTATAGCCCCCAGCGCTAGGCCAAGGTTTCCTAATTGGGCCAAATCCAATTGGAGGCCCACGTGCTAGGAAACTGCCAGAACGTCCTTGTGCTAGGGCTGAGTCAGCAAGTGACCCATGTTCTGGATGAGCGTGGCGTAGGATCCGGAGGAGGTTGACCGGATCCTTCGCTGAAGCGTGACGCGTGGTCTTCGCGCCTGGTCAATCCGTAACGGCTACCAAGTAAATGGGCCCAAACGCTTTGGGCCTGCTCGGCTGGTGGGAAGAGCTAGGCCTGCTCGGCCCAGTCCAGAACAGGAGCCCCCCAAGTCATTAGCCTTGTGAGAGTGATGACTTTAACCAAGAGGCTGGCCGAGCAAGAGTACGAACGTTTGTCAACTGGGCTCTCCTCGTACGCTTAGGTCGGTGGGGAGAGGAGTTGCTGCTGGGTATAAGGCCAGAGGGTGATCGGCTCGCGTTCTCGGGAACTGGCCGGGGAGGCGGTTGTTCCTTTGGTTTCCACTCGACACGTTTCGGTTGCCTCTTGTCAGAGTGTGACTGACAGGTGGCGGCTGTTGAGACTGCCATCATTGCGGCGCCGTTTTAGGCATAAATGCTGACTGCGTTGTTTGGGATTTCTAGGATACTTTACGACACGTGGCGCCTTTCCATGGTGAGAGTCGCCTTGGGGGTGTGGGCAATGATGGCGCCTCCTAGGCTGCCTAGGCCATCATGACACCCTTTGGTCTTCTCCCTCTATATAAGGAGTGAGAAGATCATTCATTTGTCACTTAGGATTTTGAAAACTTCCAAGACTCGCTCACAGCTCTCTTCTTCGTCTCGTGCATCTCTCCTCCGCTCCTTCAAGTAAGTTCCTCGTCTTCTCCTTGTGTTTATTTAAGTTTTATGTTCTAGCTTTGAGCGCGGCGGGCAAGATTGATGAGTGTAGCGAACAAGGTTGATGAGTGTGTCGAGTAAGTTTAGGAGATCGTTATTCTTTCTCATGTGTTTGCCGAGTGAGACTTGAGTAAGCCGGGCAAGAACAGTTGAGTGAGACGTCTAGCCTTAGGATTAGTCGAGGAGAGGTTGAATGCGATGAGCGAAAGAGGTTGCATGCCTCGATTAGGGTATGTGTTTACTGGAGATCTAGATGCGTTTGCCGAGCATCGTTGGTTGCGGTTACCTTATCTTGCGAGCATCTCTTTCTAATGTAGTTCGCCGGTAGTTGGCGGTAGGCAGGATTCTTTCCTCGTCTTCTTTCCTCGCCCTTTCACTTGACTTGCGGTGGAAGGGTGAATTTGACAAGTCGAATTCACTGTTTCCTCTACTTTTCAGGTAAATGGCTGACGAAAACAAAGACGACGTCGTCTTCGACATATCAGACGGGGATGAAGCTATTGGTTGCTCGCAGGACGAGGGAATTCCCATCGTCGAGACCTCCCCGAGGGAACTTGAGGAATGGGTGGCCGTCGCTCCGAGGACGATCGCGTCGCGTTTCTCGACGCGTCCTAAGGAAGCCTTTAATGTCATTGAGGATCTTGACTCGAACGAGGAGCCTTCCTAGGGCGCCTTCGTGCCTAAGTCTCATCAGAGGATCTGCTCGCAATTCCCTGGTCCTCGTTTCGCTATGTATGAGTTCGTCTTTAAGGAGGTCGGTCTTAGGCTCCCCTTCACTCATCTGCAGCGGAGCGTCTTCGCGTGGTTGCGTTTGTGTCTGTCTCAGCTTCATCCCAACGCTTTTGCGTTTCTAAGGGCCTTTGAAATTGTATGTGGATTCTTGGAGGTCGAAGCGACTCTGCCCCTATTCTTCAGAGTGTTTCATCTGCAGAGGCTGCGTGACTCGGATGGCAAATGGAGTTGGGTGTCCTTTAAGCAGCCGAATAAGCTGTTTGCCATCTATCAGGACTCCATCAAGCATTTCAAGAGTCGATATTTTATGTTCAAACCACTTACTCCTGAGGCCGAGGACCACTTGTTCGAGGATCGCGAGTATATTGAGGACGGGGTGAAGAAGGTGGGTCCATCTGCTCGGTTCCCGTTGGAGTGGCACCCTGATCACTTCGAGCGCGGGACTGACTACTATATCTTCCGGGATAAGGATCTTAACAAGCGCAATACAGGGGGGTATCAGCGGCTCGTCTCCTTCGTGGACGGGTTCAGACCGGCAGTGTGCACCTATCCCAACGGGGACCCTTTATTCGAAGAAGATGGAGGTCCTATGCTGGAGCCTCGGTATATTAACACCAAAGCTGTCCTCGAGTGCGGGGGTTATGGGGACGCGATGATTTTACTAGGTGAGATAATTATTTCATGTTCGAATAATACCTCTTCGGTCCTAACCCCTTTTATCTTGCAGGACAAATGGCCGACTTGCATGACAAGGTTGTGAAGATGAGGGCAAAGAATAAAGCAGCTGTCAAGGTGACCGTGAAGCGGACGCGGGTCGAGGAGGTCAAGGCGGGCGCTCCTGATGGTGGCTCCCCTTCGTTGGTTGGGACGACTTCTGGTGGTACCCCGGCTGGCAAAAAACAAAGGAACGAAGGGACCCCATAAGTTCGTCCCCTCATCAACGACAAACCCTCCGGTGACGACATAGTGCTGCCCTCTTGTACTTTGCATAAGGGAATCTTCTCAAAGAAGAATGTTCTCCTCGAGCGCGAGGAGGTGAGGCACATAGTCAGACGGTACAGGATGTCCCGGGACAAGGACTTGTCTGAGGATCTCGAGGGGATGATGAGGGTGGTCGCCTTGGCGTTGGCCCTCAATGCCCAGAGGGTCTGTCCTCAGAAGGATTATGATGCTCTGCAGACCAAGTACGACAAGCTGGAGCACGAATTTGAGAATTATAAAGACAAGTATGAGATCCAAAACGGCATTGTCGAAGATCTCTGCAAGGCGCAGGACAAAATCCGGGCCTTGGAAACCGAGGAGAAAAGACTCCGTGATCGATTTGCCGAATTGGAGAAGTCTCATCTCCCGACTGCCGAGGAAGATGAAGACGAGAAGGCTTTGGCGACCCGCTCTCAGCTTCTGGGCAAGGTGAGGGAGCTGGAGGTCGACTGCGTTACTACCTTGGGGGTTGGATTCAAGGCCGCGGTGGACCAGCTGAAAGTTCTTAATCCGCGCTTGGTGACGAAGGGAATCGGTCCTTACAACAAAGTCGTGGACGGGCGGATCGAGTCAAATCCCGAGTTTGAAGATTGTGAAGACGAAAAGGATGCCCAAGGCGAAGACAATGGTGCCGAGGAGGAAGACGGCGACATTTGATCAGTTTCTCTTTTTTGGCCTGCGTGCCAATGCTTTTGTGGCCTGCGTGCCAAGGTATTGTTAGTAGGGCGATGCCCGGATAATTTTTGGGGTCTGCGCGCCCGTATTTTTTGTAATATTTGGATATCCCCGACCAGTTTGGCCGGTTTTTAATACTATTCTGCATTTTATGCTTTGCTTTAATGCTTATTTATGCTGATTCAATATTTATTGTCGAATATTTATGCTTGTGCTCGGCCGAGTTTTATAGCCCGGGCGTGTGGTGTACGGTCCGGGTGCGGAGAGCAGGTGTGCGCCATTAGAGAACGCGAGACCGCGGTCGGGGCCAAGTGCTCGCGGCGTGAACGGTCCCATCGCGAGCTGGGGTTCTGCCATGCAGGTACTACCGCGGCGGGTCTGGTCGTAAAGCTCGCCGCATAGTCGGTCTCGCCTTCTGATAGGGGGTTTCGACTGTTGCTGTCGTGGAGCATTCGCGCCTGCACCATGGCGCGAGTCCGTGTCCGGTTTCCCCTCGTGTTCGATACGCGCGGCCGGGGAGCGTTAGGTTGTATCTAACTGTAATAGCGTCTGAGTTTTTCAGTGTTCCAAGGCCGAGCAAGTTTTTCGCCGAGAAGGTTCTCGAGACAATAGGCGCCATTTTCAGTTTTATCGTAAACTCGTTATGGGCCTTCCCAGTTCGGGGCTAGTTTGCCCTCGCGGGAGTCTTTCATGTTTCTGCGGAGCACTAGGGCACCAACTTCGAATTCGCGCTTGATGACTTTGGCGTTGTGGCGTAAAGCTATCTGTTGTTTCAACTTTGCTTCTCGGAGGGAAGATCCTGCTCGGATTTCCTCGACCATGTCGAGTTCTTCCCTCATAGCTTCGTCGTTGAGTTCTTCCTCGAGAGGTGACTCGGTCCGACGAGAAGGTTCTCAGATCTCCACGGGGATCACGGCTTCAGTGCCGTAGGTTAACCTGAACGGGGTTTCGCCTGTGCTCGAATGAGGGGTCGTCCTGTACGCCCAAAGTACACTGTGTAGTTCTTCGACCCAAGCTTTCTTCGCCTCGCCCAACCTCCTCTTCAGTCCTCGGAGGATGACTCGGTTGGCGGCTTCAGCTTGCCTGTTCGTTTGGGGGTGTTCGACCGAAGTGAAGTGTTGTTTCGTTCCGAGTTTGGCCACAAACTCTTGGAACTTTATGTCCGTGAATTGGGTGCCGTTGTCGGTTATAATCGCCTGTGGCACCCCGAACCGAGCGAGTATGTTCCGCTTATAAAAACGGAGCACGTTTTGGGACGTAATTTTAGCGAGCGCTTCGGCTTCTATCCACTTAGTGAAGTAGTCGACGGCGATCACCAGGTATTTATTTTGGTATGAACCGACCGGGAAGGGTCCGAGGAGGTCCATTCCCCAGGTGGAGAAGGGCCAAGGTGAGGATAAAGATTTAAGCTCGTTCGGGGGAGCTAAGTGCATGTCGGCGTGACGTTGGCATTTGTCGCATTTCTGGACGTGCTCCCTGGCGTCCTGCTGCATGGTCGGCCAGTAATACCCGGCCCTGAGGGCCTTTCTCGCGAGTGACCGGCCGCCTAGATGTTGTCCGCTGATTCCCTCGTGGAGCTCTTGAAGGATCTCGAGAGCTAGCAAAGCATCGACACATTTGAGGAGAGGAATGGAGAAACCTCGTTGGTATAGTTTGTTCTCGGCGATGGTGTACGAGCAGGCTCGTCTTTTGATTGCTGAAGCCTCTTTTGCGCCGGTTGGGAGTTCGTCTTTTGTGAGAAATTTGTACACCGGGGTCATCCAGCAGTTGTCGTCGCCGATGGCGAGCACGGGTAGGGGTTGCGCGCCCTTGTCCATGCTCGGCCTTGATAGGATTTCCTGGATCACCGACTTGTTCCCGCCTTTCTATCTTGTGCTCGCGAGTTTGGATAATACGTCGGCTCGTGAGTTGTGCTCTCGGGGGATATGCTCTACTTCTGCCTTAGCGAATTTTTTTATCTTATCTTTGACGAGCGCGAGGTACTCGGCAAGCACGTCGTTCTTGGCTTGGTAGTCGCCGTTGATCTGGGATGCAACGAGTTGGGAGTCGGTGTAAATCTTAACCTCCCGAGCGCCTACATCCTCTGCGAGTCGTAGGCCTGCTAGGAGAGCTTCGTACTCGGCCTGGTTGTTCGACGTGTTGAAAGAGAGAACCAAGGAAACCTCGATGATGAGTCCCTCGTCGTTTTCCAAGATGATGCCGGCCCCGCTTCCCGAGCTGCTTGAGGCGCCATCTACGTAGATGGTCCACTTATTCTCAGCGAGGGCCGGGGGGTTGGCGATCGAGGTCATTTCAGCTACGAAATCTGCTAGCGCCTGAGCCTTCAGTGCCCTCCTGCTTTCGTATTGTATGTCGAACTCGGAAAGCTCGAGGGACCACCTTAGCATTCTCCCGGCCATGTCTGGTCGACTGAGGAGTTGCTTGATAGGTTGATCTGTTCGAACGACGATGGTATGGGCGAGGAAGTAGTATCTCAGCCTTCTGGCATCTGTCACTAGGGTCAAGGCGACTTTCTCGATCTGCTGGTATCGCACCTCTGGTCCTTGTAGGGCTTTGCTGGTGAAGTATACGGGTTTCTGCCCGTCTTCAATCTCTCAGATCAAAGCCGCGCTGACTGCCTCGTTTGAGACGGCCAGGTAAAGGTATAAGGGCTCGTTGTCATTGGGTCGAGGAGGACGGGTGGTTTGGAGAGCACTTGCTTGAGGTGGGATAGTGCTTGCTCGCATTCCTCGGACCATTCGAAGGTCGCTTCTTTTCGTAATAACTTAAAGAATGGAAGAGCGTGTTGGGCAGATTTGGCGACGAAACGGGATAGTGTCGTGAGCATCCCGTTTAAGACTTGGATGGATTTTTTATTGTTAGGAGTGGGGAGTTCTGAGAATGCTCGGCATTTATCCGGGTTGGCTTCTACTCCTCGTTCGGTCAAATAGAAACCGAGGAATTTGCCTGCTCGGACGCCGAAGGTGCATTTTTCCGGGTTGAAGCGCATCTTGCAGGATCTTGCCTGCTCGAATACCCGCTCGAGATGGGTGGTGTGATCGGAGTCTTCTCGAGATTTGACGATCATGTCGTCCTTGTATACCTCGAGAGTATCGCTGATCTCTCCTCGGAACACCTTGTTCATCATCCGTTGGTAAGTGGCTCCGGCGTTTTTGAGTCCGAAGGGCATTACGTTGTAGTAATAGTTGCCCGACTCGGTCATGAAGGCCGTGCACTGTTTGTCGCTCCTCGCCATGGAGATCTGGTTGTAACCTGAATAAGCATCCATAAAAGACAACAATTTATAGTCGGCCGAGTTGTTGACCAGCCTATCAATTTTAGGTAACGGATAAGCATCTTTGGGGCATGCCCGGTTAACATCAGTGTAATCAACGCACATTCTCCATTTTCCATTAGATTTTTTAACTAGTACAACGTTTGAGAGCCAAGTTGAATATTTGGCCTCGGAAATAAAATTTGCCTCTAAGAGGTCTTTTACAGCTTTCTCGGCAGTCTCCGCTTTCTCGGGAGACTGCCGACGCCTACGTTAAACTACTGCCTTCGCGGCTGGATCAATGGAGAGATGGTGGCAGGCGACCTCAGGGTCGAGTCCGGGCATTTCCGCTGCGCTCCAAGCGAACAGGTCGGCGTTGGCTCGAAGGCAAGCCACGAGCTGCTTTCTCGGTAGGTCTGGGATGCCCTTACCGATCTTCACCGCTTTGTCGGGGTTGTCGCCCAGCGGGACAAGCTCGAAGTCTCCGTCCGGGACAGGTCGAACGGGGTGAGCTGCCTTTGGTCGCGCCTCTTCGCCTTTCTTCAGCTCTTCTTCTGCAAAGCGTGCGTCAAGGTCGACTGAGCTGACGTCGGTTGTCTGATGTTGATCTTCGCGAGGATGCTTGTCTTCGGCCCTTGGCTTCTTGTTGGAGCTGGATGGGGGAGCGATCAGTTGCAGCCCCTTCACGGAGGTGTCGAATATTCTTCTAGCAGCTTCAATGTCGGCGTTGATGGTGGCCACTCGTCCTGTTCTCGTGTAGAATTTCATCTTCAGGTGCACAGTGGAGGGTATGGCGGTGAGCTCGGCCAGAGTGGGGCGTCCGATGATGCAGTTGTAGAGGGTCTTGCAGTCGATCACCAAGAATCTGGTCTTGACTTGTCTGGAAGCTTCTCCTTCCCCGAAGGTGACGAACAGCTCGACGTAACCCCAAGGTTTGGTGGTGGCTCCGTTGAAGCCTTGGAGGTCAGAACCCACATAAGGAGTGAGGTGTGTAGGGGTGTTCGCGGTGCGGTTTGGGCGGTTTTGACAAAAAAAATCATCCGAACCGCAAGAGAAAAAATCGTGCGGTTTGGTTTGGTTTGGTTGGCTTTTAAAAAAAATCCGAACCAAACCAAACCAAACTAATGCGGTTTGGTTCGGTTCGGTTGGTTCGGTTTTTTACAAATATTTTATTGAACCATACATATACATATAGATGACAACATAACTTTGTATTTAGACATTCATACACTATCAAATAACAACAAAACTCATCATATTTTGACAACAACTTTCTATTTAATATGTAAAATTTAAATTAGAAAAAAGTGAAATTAATAAACATAAAATAATAGTATAAAACAATATAAAAATTATTAGAATGAAACACAAAAATAGAAGAGATGAGAGATTAGTGAAGGTGAAAAAGAAAAAACAAAGGAATTGAGAGATTATATATAGAATAAGATATGTGATAAAAACGAAACTAAAATAGGAAACATTTGCATAAAAATGAGAAGGTGAAAAAGAAAGAATATAAGAGAGTAGAGATTATAGAAAAAAAGGGAAGATGTATGTGGCAAAGAAGGCGCAATAATGCTATTAGAGATTTGAGAAGATCAGGACTAAAATCACATGTGTAAGGATGAGAAAATTGTTCGTAATCATAAGGCTAAGGTGTAATAGATTTAAGTTTGGGTTGGATGTGAGTTAAGTAAAAGTTAGGTTGTAACATAATGCGGTTTGATTCAGTTTGGTTCGGTTTACAAAATACAAACCACTAACCGAACCGAACCGTGCGGTTTTGTTAAAAGATGACCCAAACTTATTCGAACCAAATGCGGTTTTTTGCGGTTTGGTTTGGTTTGGTTTGCGGTTTTCTATTGGGTTGGTTTGGTTTTGATCACCCCTAGAGGTGTGAATCGTCCAGCTGGAGTGTCCGGAAGAGATGAGAGTACATGATGTCGACCGAGCTGCCTTCGTCGACCAGGACTCGTCGGACGTTAAAATTTGCCATTCTTGCCCGGACGAGTAGGGGAATTGTGGCGTTTGGAGCTCCGCCGGGCAGTTCCTCCAAGTAGAAAGTGATTAGATCTGATTTTCCTTTGAACTTGCGCAGAGTAGGGCCGAGGTCGGCGTTGGCGCTGAGTAGTTCATCGAACTTTCTCTTCACAGAACTGATGGTGAGAGAACCGGGATCCCCGCCATTAGAGATGACCATGGCGGTCGGGAATCTTTCTCATTCGCTAAATGCGGTGGTTATTCCGATTGCAGGCATGAAGTCTTCAGGACGGGTGACGGATAGGGCTACCTGCAGGGGCGTGTTATCCGGTGAGTTGCCCTCGTCAGAGTTTCGTTGGTCGTCCCGCCGGGAAGGTTCCCCTTTCTTGGTGTACTTCGAAAGGCGACCTTCCTTGATCAGTGTCTCAATGGCATCCTTAAGATGAATGCATTCTTCGGTCAGATGCCCATGACTCTTGTGGTACTTGCAGTACTTGGATTTGTCAGTTCCTGGCCTCGCGGGGTTTGATTTCGGGGGTCTGATGCTGGAATTCTTGAAGTCAGTGCTTTTGCATTCGGCCAGAATTTTTTCCCGTGAAGCATTTAGAGGAGTGTAGTCGTTGAAGCGACCAGCTGGTCCTCGGCGCTCTTTGGTGTCGTGGGACCTGTCATCTTTCTTCTTTTCATGTCCTCGACGCAAACCCGAGTCATCGAGGTTCGAGCTGCGAGCAACATCATTGCCCCTCGAAGCTTTGATCGCAGTTGCTTCGCCTTCCTCGAAAGCGATGAAGGCTTGAGCTTTACGGAGGAGGGCGTACATAGTGTGCACCTTCTCGATTTTTATGGCCTTCTTGAAGTTGCTTCCGGGGAGAAGTCCTCGTTCTAGGAGGTATCTTTTCATGTAATCGGCCGTCTTTACTTGGACGGCCTCTTTGTTGAACTTGTCGAGGTAATCTCGAAGAGGCTCGTTGGCTCCTTGGATCACGGCCTCAAGATTTGCTTCCGACTTTGGTTGCCGACGGGAGGCTGTGAAGTGGCTCAAAAAAAGTTCTTTGAGCTCGGTCCAGGAGTGGATGGAGTTGGGGCGAAGGTTCCTGTACCAAGTCATCGCTCCTTTCCTGAGGGTGGTCGGTAAGATGCGGCATTTGATGGATCCCCGGATGACGTGGTAATCCATGACGGCTTCGATGCTCCGAATATGGTCGTCAGGGTCAGTTGTTCCGTCGTATTGGTCCAAAACTGGTGGTTTCTCCATCCTCCGTGGGAAACGGGCTCTTCGGATGCTTTCGGACAAAGGGCTGCGGAAGTCCTCCTCGTCACTTGGTCCCGGGGAGGTTGAGTGTCTGCCTCGCCGGGGCTTTCCTTGGAATTTATCTGGACTTGCGCGGTTGTCCTTGGGAGGGGAACGTTCGCGGGGTTTCAGCACAGCTTTGAAAGGGCCTCGGTGATCCCGTTCAGGGAAGAGGCTTCCGGTTTCAGTGGCCTCAGGTCTCTGATTTTTCCTGCTCTTTCGTGGTGGAGAGCGGGAATATGACCTCCGGCGGTGGTATCTCCTAGGCGGAGAGCGTGAGGAGGATGGGGAACGCCGACGGTGTCTCCTCGGTGGTGATCGTGAGGAGGAATAGGAACGCGACCGATAGCGCCTCCGCGGAGGGGAGCGGTATCGTCGCTTCCTTTCCAGCTCGTGGATACGGTCGTCTTGAATTCGGAGGAGGCTGTTTGTCTTCCGCAGTTCCTTGAGCAAGAGGGCGGTGGTGGGGTCAGCACCCTCAGGGATGTTGATATGTTCTTCCTCCTCTTCGTGACGGACTCTTCGCCTGTCGGAGGTGTGGGTGAACGAGGAGGCAGCATGCCCGTCTCTGGCATCAGTCTCGTTCTCATTCTAGGGCTGTTCTTGTCCATTATGGGGTCGAGCCTGCTCGTCTTCCCCGTTCTGAATGTGCCCCTCGAGAGGAACTTCTTCAACGTTCTGAACCTGTTGAAGGCTTTGCAGATGCTGGATGTTATGGATCTGCTGCCCCCTGGGTTGTGAGGTCTCATGCCTCGGTCTTCTCTGCCCGGCAGGAGCATGCTGCAGTCCCTCCTGCCGGCGACAATTTGTCCCCTCGCGGGTGGACTCCTCGATCAGCTGTTGCAGGAGGAAGGGGTCAGGGTTTGGGATGTTGTTGTTATCAGCCATGACGATTGTGACTGGATTAGCTTTGATCTTTGTTTGTTAAAGAAGGGGGAGCAAGATTCCCACAGACGGCGCCACTGATCGTACCTGATCAGAAGAATCGTCAAGGCGGCAGAATCTGGCTTGAAGAGCAAGATGGGGGGGTACCTGCAAGGTCCTCCGATGCTAAAGTCAGTAGCTATCAGAGAATGAAGGTTTAGAGAGTGAAGAATATGATACCTAACCCTCTAGTGAAAGAGGGTATTTATAGCCCCCAGCGCTGGGCCAAGGTTTCCTAATTGGGCCAAATCCAATTGGAGGCCCACGTGCTAGGAAACTGCCAGAACGTCCTTGTGCTAGGGCTGAGTCAGCAAGTGACCCATGTTCTGGATGAGCGTGGCGTAGGATCCGGAGGAGGTTGACCGGATTCTTCGCTGAAGCGTGACGCGTGGTCTTCGCGCCTGGTCAATCCGTAACGGCTACCAAGTAAATGGGCCCAAACGCTTTGGGCCTGCTCGGCTGGTGGGAAGAGCTGGGCCTGCTCGGCCCAGTCCAAAACAGATATAATGACAACACATGTGATAAGCGGGTGTTCTTTGATCATGAAAGCAATTCTAAAGCAGAGGGAGGTGGTACATCAACTACAAAT
The DNA here is from genome assembly GCF_029867415.1 of Vicia villosa. Lineage (NCBI taxonomy): Eukaryota > Viridiplantae > Streptophyta > Magnoliopsida > Fabales > Fabaceae > Vicia > Vicia villosa. Next base: position 123,661,376 of record NC_081180.1, on the reverse strand, counting down.
ATGGTAAATCCTACAGTCAAGCATAAAATTCAAAACTATAGAAGTATATAATTGCCTTAAAGGTGTACCACATGTTGTTTAGTGGAGGACAGTCTTTTATGATAATGTGACAAGACCTAGAACTAAATTCGTTCTTTGACTTGTGTGTCAAGATAAGCTTGCAACAAAGGAGAGAATGAATGGATTTGGCCTGATTGATAATGATTGTTGTTGTTTCTGTCTACTGTAGGAAACTAGCCAACACCTATTTTTTTACTATTCTACTTTGAAGTATATCTGGAAGCATGTGATAGATTGACTCCAGATTAAGCATTCTCTTAGAGAGTAACATAATGAGCTTATTTGGATAATCCAACACTGTAAAGGAAAAGGTTGGAGAGCTCAATTGCTTAAGACTGTGGTTGCAGAAATTGTTAATGAATGATGGAAATATAGGAATGACATTTGTTTTGTCAATAATGTAAGTAACACTAAGATAGGACAAAAATTATAGATATGTTAATATACCGGACGTGGATGAAACATGAGCTTAGAGCTTATATTGGTAGACTGATAATGTAGCTTAGTTTAGTCTTGTTTGTTTTTCTTGACTTATTCTTTGGGCTAGATCTATTGGATCATCTTCATACATAATTTGTTTTGGTTAATCGAAGTATTTTTTATTATTTTTTTTAAAATGTTGAAATATGTTTACAAGTTAGCTATACTTAAAGTTCTTAATTTATAAAGTCGAGATTTAAATTTTTTAAAATTTTAAAAATAAATAAATTTTAAAATAAGTAGGTCTTTTAAATTAAAGACTTTCAAAATTCAAGTAGAGTCTTGAGACTCTAACTTTTTCACAAATTTTTATTTAATTTTGTTAAAATATTATTTATAAAAACATATTCTATATAGAATAATTATTTTTAATTTTCCAAAAATAAAAAGGAAATCAGTCGAGTTTAATAATTATTTTATTAAAAAAATTGGTTTAAGAAAAAAATTGGTTTCTTTTAGTTTTGAAAAAATTGAATTTTTTTTATTTTTAGAAAATATTATTTTTTTTAAAAAAAACATTTTTCCGAAAAAAGTTGATTTTTTTTTATTTTTGAAAAATATCAATTTTTTAAAAACAAACTCATTTTTTTCTATTTTCAAAAATACATTTTTAAAATAGTTATTTTTTATTTTTAAAATATATAATTACAAAGAGATAATATATTTTTGTAAACAAATTAGATTTTAAAACCCTTACATATCTTAAAAATAAAAATATAAGAAAGTTTAAAAATAAGAGGTCAATTTTTTTTTTAATAGAGACCTAAAAAAAGAGAACAAGTAGGATGTACAATTATTGAGTTAAACTTTAGGTAGGACAAGAAATGATTCGAGTCGATTCGAACTCACTTTAGCTCGACTCGACTCGTTAAAAAATGGTCTAGTTTAAATATCGGTTCGAATTTGTCACAATTTTTTTTTAGCTCAAACTCGACTCGCTAAAAGTTCACAAACAACTCAGTTCAACTCATTTGCTTAACGGACTTAAAAGTCATTTTTTAAGTCTATTATATATATGTGTGTGTGTGTGTGTGTGTGTGTGTGTGTGTGTGTGTGTGTGTGTGTGTGTGTGTGTGTGTGTGTGTGTGTGTGTGTGTGTGTGTGTGTGTGTGTGTGTGTGTGTGTGTGTGTGTGTGTGTGTGTGTGTGTGTGTGTGTGTGTGTGTGTGTGTGTGTGTGTGTGTGTGTGTGTGTGTGTGTGTGTGTGTGTGTGTGTGTGTGTGTGTGTGTGTGTGTGTGTGTGTGTGTGTGTGTGTGTGTGTGTGTGTGTGTGTGTGTGTGTGTGTGTGTGTGTGTGTGTGTGTGTGTGTGTGTGTGTGTGTGTGTGTGTGTGTGTGTGTGTGTGTGTGTGTGTGTGTGTGTGTGTGTGTGTGTGTGTGTGTGTGTGTGTGTGTGTGTGTGTGTGTGTGTGTGTGTGTGTGTGTGTGTGTGTGTGTGTGTGTGTGTGTGTGTGTGAGAGAGAGAGAGAGAGATTGGATCGAACTCTAGTATGGCCGAAGGGTAACTTCTTTCTTGTTCTTTATTCTTCCATATATATATATATATATATATATATATGTGTGTGTGTGTGTGTGTGAGAGAGAGAGAGAGATTGGATCGAACTCTAGTATGGCCGAAGGGTAACTTCTTTCTTGTTCTTTATTCTTCCATATATATATATATATATATATATATATATATATATATATATATGTTAGAACAAGAATTGTTCTGATCAATTATCTTAGTTTTGATGATAACAATAATATGAATTTTGCTTAAGATAATATGGTACTCTAATCCAATGCAATTTCCTTTTCAGGAAATATATAAAGAGTACGCATAATTCAGCGCTCAGAAGCTTTGTCTCAAAGGGTTCAGCATGCAACATCAGAACATGGTCTGGCAAGACATCAGAAGATGGTCGAAGCAGAATCAGAACATGGGTCTATGGAAGCATCAGAAGAACAAGAGAACAGAAGCACTGAAGTTCTGATGGTATCACGCTCAGAAGCACTTCAAGGTCAGAAGATCAGAAGATGCTATGCACCAAGCTGTTTGACTCTGATGATATTCAAACGTTGTATTCACAAACATCAGATCAGAAGAAAGTACAAGTGGCAAGCTACGCTGACTGACAAAAGGAACGTTAAAAGCTACTAAAGGCTACGTCAGTAGACACAGCGTGAACAAGGCTCGAGGTAGTTGACAAAAGCGTATAACATTAAATGCGATGCTGTACGGAACACGCAAAGCATTAAATGCACTCAACGGTCATCTTCTCCAACGCCTATAAATATGAAGTTCTGATGAGAAGCAAGGTTAACGATCCTGCACCAAAACAACTCATATTAAACTTGCTGAAACGCTGTTCAAATTCAAAGCTCAGAATCTTCATCTTCATCAAAGCTCACTACATTGCTGTTGTAATATATTAGTGAGATTAAGCTTAAACGTTAAGAGAAATATCACAGTTTGTGATTATCGCTTTTAAGAAGCATTTGTAAAACTCTTAGAATTGATTACATTAAGTTGTAAGGAACTAGAGTGATCGTGTGGATCAGAATACTCTAGGAAGTCTTAGAGGTTATCTAAGCAGGTTGTAACTAGAGTGATCGTGTGGATCAGTATACTCTAGAAAAGTCTTAGAGGGTATCTAAGCAGTTGTTCCTGGAGTGATCAGTGTGTGATCAGAAGACTCTGGAAGACTTAGTTGCTGACTAAGTGGAGAACCATTGTAATCCGTGCGATTAGTGGATTAAATCCTCTGTTGAGGTAAATCATCTCAGCGGGGGTGGACTGGAGTAGTTTAGTTAACAACGAACCAGGATAAAAATATCTGTGCAATTTATTTTTATTTGTCAAGTTTTTAAAGCTACACTTATTCAAACCCCCCCTTTCTAAGTGTTTTTCTATCCTTCAATTGGTATCAGAGCGCCGGTTCTAAGGTGCAAGCACTTAACCGTGTTTAGAAAAGATTCAGGAAGAGAAAAACGCTTCAGTAAAAGATGGTTGATGAAAGTGAAAAGTCTACACCTGCATCTACATCTGGCTCTGCTGAGCAATACAACGGTAACAATGGTTATACTAGACCGCCGGTATTTGATGGTGAAAACTTTGAATACTGGAAAGATAAACTGGAAAGTTACTTTCTTGGTCTAGATGGTGATCTATGGGATCTTCTGATGGATGGTTACAAACATCCAGTAAATGACAGAGGCGTAAAGCTGACAAGGCAAGAAATGAATGATGATCAGAAAAAGCTTTTCAGGAATCATCATAAATGCAGAACTGTTTTGCTGAATGCTATCTCTCATGCTGAGTATGAGAAGATATCTAACAGGGAAACGGCCTATGACATATATGAGTCCTTGAAAATGACTCATGAAGGAAATGCTCAAGTCAAGGAGACTAAAGCTCTAGCTTTAATCCAGAAGTATGAAGCCTTCAAGATGGAGGATGATGAAGACATTGAAAAGATGTTTTCAAGATTTCAAACTCTTACTGCTGGATTGAGAGTTCTTGACAAGGGATACACCAAGGCTGATCACGTAAAGAAGATCATCAGAAGCTTACCCAGAAGATGGGGTCCTATGGTGACTGCATTCAAGATTGCAAAGAATCTGAATGAAGTTTCTCTGGAGGAGCTTATCAGTGCCTTGAGGAGTCATGAAATAGAGCTGGACGCAAATGAGCCTCAAAAGAAAGGTAAGTCTATTGCATTAAAATCCAATATCAAGAAATGCACTAACGCTTTTCAGGCTAGAGAAGAAGATCCTGAAGAATCAGAATCTGAAGAAGAAGATGAACTGTCTTTGATCTCCAGAAGGCTAAATCAACTCTGGAAGACCAAGCAAAGGAAGTTCAGAGGCTTCAGAAGTTCAAAGAAATTTGAACGTGGAGAATCTTCTGATGACAGAAGATTTGACAAGAAGAAGGTCATGTGCTATGAATGCAATGAGCCTGGACACTTCAAGAATGAATGTCCAAATCTTCAGAAGGAAAATCCCAAGAAGAAGTTTCATAAGAAGAAAGGTCTTATGGCAACCTGGGATGAGTCAGAAGATGATTCAGACTCTGAAGATGAGCAGGCCAACTGTGCGCTGATGGCGACAGAAGATGACGGATCAGAATCTACATCAGAATCAGATTCTGAAGAGGTATTTTCTGAACTTACTAGAGATGAGTTAGTTTCCGGTCTAACTGAACTTCTGGAACTCAAGTCTCAGATTAGTCTCAAATACAAAAAGCTGAAAAAGCTATTTGAATTTGAAACAAAGAAGCTTGAGTTGGAGAATTCTGAATTAAAAGAAAAACTTTTAAAATTATCCAATAATGTTGGATCTCCTTCTGATTCAGAAAAATCCACTCCTAGTCTAAACCATATTCTGAAAGAATATGATTTAAGTTTCAGGAAGTTCTTATCTAGAAGTATTGGCAGAAGTCAGCTAGCTTCTATGATATATGCTGTGTCTGGAAACAAAAGAGTCGGCATTGGTTTTGAGGGTGAAACCCCATACAAATTTGAACCTGTTGATGAAATGAAATTCACATACAAGCCATTGTATGATCAGTTCAAGTATGGCCACTCCCATGATATTAGGCACACTTCACATGCTCAAAGTTTTCACATAACACACACCAAAAGGCATGTGACACAACCTAGGAAATATCATGAAACTCACATTAAAAATTATTATGCTGTTTCTCCTATTGCTTACAATGTTAAACCCAAGTTCAATCAGAACTTGAGAAAATCTAACAAGAAAGGACCCAAGAAAATGTGGGTACCTAAGGATAAGATTATTCCTATTGCAGATATCCTTGACTGCAAAAAGGACAAAGCACAACATGTCATGGTACCTGGACTCTGGATGCTCACGACACATGACAGGAAGAAGGTCTATGTTCCAAGACCTGGTGCTTAAGTCTGGAGGAGTAGTCAAGTTTGGAGGAGATCAGAAGGGCAAGATAATTGGCTCTGGAACTATAAAGTCTGGTAACTCTCCTTCCATTTCTAATGTACTTCTTGTAGAAGGATTAACACATAACCTCTTATCTATCAGTCAATTGAGTGACAATGGTTATGATATAATCTTTAATCAAGAGTCTTGCAAGGCTGTAAATCAGAAGGATGGCTCAATCCTATTTACAGGCAAGAGGAAGAACAACATTTATAAGACAGATCTGCAAGATCTTATGAGTCAGAAGGTGACTTGTCTTATGTCTGTTTCTGAAGAGCAGTGGGTCTGGCACAGAAGATTAGGTCATGCTAGTTTGAGAAAGATTTCTCAGATTAACAAACTGAATCTGGTCAGAGGACTCCCTAATCTGAAATTCAAATCGGATGCTCTTTGTGAAGCATGTCAGAAGGGCAAGTTCTCCAAACCTGCATTCAAGTCCAAGAATGTTGTTTCTACCTCAAGGCCATTAGAACTCTTGCACATTGATCTGTTTGGCCCAGTCAAAACAGCATCTGTCAGAGGGAAGAAATATGGATTAGTCATCGTAGATGATTATAGCCGCTGGACATGGGTAAAATTCTTGAAACACAAGGATGAGTCTCATTCAGTGTTCTTTGATTTCTGCATTCAGATTCAATCTGAAAAAGAGTGTAAAATCATAAAGGTCAGAAGTGATCATGGTGGTGAATTTGAGAACAGATCCTTTGAAGAATTCTTCAAAGAAAATGGTATTGCCCATGATTTCTCTTGTCCTAGAACTCCACAGCAAAATGGAGTTGTAGAACGAAAGAATAGGACTCTGCAAGAAATGGCCAGAACCATGATCAATGAAACCAATATGGCTAAGCATTTCTGGGCAGAAGCAATAAACACTGCATGCTATATTCAGAATAGAATCTCTATCAGACCTATTCTAAATAAGACTCCTTATGAATTGTGGAAGAATAGAAAGCCCAACATTTCATATTTCCATCCTTTTGGATGTGTATGCTTTATTCTGAACACTAAAGATCATCTTGGTAAGTTTGATTCCAAAGCACAAAAATGTTTCCTTCTTGGATATTCTGAAACGCTCAAAAAGGCTACAGAGTATACAATACTGAAACATTGATTGTAGAAGAATCAATCAATATCAGGTTTGATGATAAGCTTGGTTCTGAAAAACCAAAGCAGTTTTGATAATTTTGCAGATTGGGATATTGATATATCAGAAGTTGTTGAGCTAAGAAGCAACGCATCAGAAGCAGAGCTTCTCAGAAGCAAAGAATCTGAAGATCAAGTATCAGCTTCTCTGGAGAATCTAAGCATTTCTGAAGAACATCTGTCAGAAGATCATCCAGACTCATTTCTGGTCATTCAGAAGATGTCATTCTTGGAAAGAAGGAAGATCCAATCAGAACAAGAGCATTCCTTAAGAACAATGCAGACTGTCAATTAGGTCTTGTGTCTTTGATCGAGCCAACTTCTGTTGATCATGCTCTAGAAGATCCAGACTGGATAATTGCTATGCAAGAAGAACTGAATCAGTTTACAAGGAATGATGTTTGGGATCTTGTTCCTAGACCAGATTGGATTCAATATAATCGGCACAAAATGGGTCTTCAGAAACAAGCCCAGAATTAGAAGATGAGAAGTTCTTATATATGGGTATCTTCTGAAATGAAATCTTTTTCTTAAGAAGTTCTGATTGAAATCAATTAGAAATTGTGATTCAGTTATTACTAATGTTTCATTGTCTAAGTTGATTCAGAATCTCTTTAAAAGCAAAACAGCTGTAACTGGCTATCCAGATGGTAAACACGTGTTCACTATTCCTGGACAAGCGTGCGTGCAGTTGAGGGGACGTCTACCATAGGTAACTGTGCTAGTCACCTCATTTGTCTTTATTATCTCTCCTCATGTCACGTAACATTAAATGTTATTCATCATTCGTTTCATTTTATTTTTTTAAATACTCTTCAAACGCTTCTCCTTCCTCATATATGTTTTTTTTACACTCTATCTGTGTTCTCTTTCCCTATCTCTTTGCATTCCTCATCAAGTTTTTCTCTCTCTCTCTCTCTTCCGTTTTCGTCTCTTGCTCAAACAAGTTTTTTTTCTTTCCTTTTAAAAATCCTAGCTCAAACCTAGCGTTCACCCTAAGCCTGTTGAAGATCTATGACTCAAAGGCGACAGATCTCTGCATATCTCGGGATGGCTCTCCTAATACCTCTCAAGTCAGACCTCTTCTTTGATGTTGTTATCAACTTTCACCCAAAGACAGAAGACTTTCTTGAGTTATGGGAGGAGGTTAAGAATGATATTCTTAACTTCTATGTTAAGGGAAAGCCCCGTTTGCAACATTAGCTCTCTGTCTGTGAATTGTCCCTCTCTTCCTCTTTGGTCACTTGGATCTCTCCTACAGTGGAGGTTCTAGTCTGGAAGACAAGAGTCCACAGGGATTCTTGATGGGTTGACACAGAGTGTGTCCTGCTAGGGTGCTGTTTTAATTTTTGTAGTCATTTCCTCTTGGGATGACTTTTTATGTATTTGCTAGGAATGTTTCTCATCTTGTTAAACATAGGAACCTCTTGTAATATCTTTTGATTATCAATGAAAAGTTTCTTTGTTTTTACATTCCAGTGATTTTATTTGTCGTTTTATTCATCTGAATCTTTTGAAATATTCTTTTTGATGTTATGACAAAAAGGGGGAGAAGATAAATGATAAATGATTTGAGTAATCTATCAGTTGCTGGGTAAAGCTCCCACACATTCACTAACAAGAACTGCAAGTTCTATATGGTTTAAGTGTTTTGCAGGTATAAAGAAGTGAAGAGAATCTTCAAAGCAAACACAAGAAGCAAAACCATGGAAACTGAAGCAAGCTGAGTGCTATCAAGCTGCAAGCTGAGTGCTATCAAGCTTCAGAGATCAGAAGCAAGAAAGAAGAAGGAATCAGAAGCACTGATAATAGAATTTGATCCATATTTGTCTATTTGATCTGACAAAGTTCTATTTGCTCTGATACATATAATGTGTTCAAAATATACATTTTATGTTCTGACTCGTTCATGCTGACTTTTGTCGTTTAGTTTTTGTTCTGTAACATTTCAGGATGTAGAAGATGCTCTGATGATGCTCTGGTACATTCAACAATGTTCTGATACAAATCTAGCATGAAGTGATGTTGGTAGAAATTCAAAGCTCTGAAGCTATCAGAGGGAAGCAGAAATCAGAAGCTGCGAATGTTCTAAAGATCCAGAAAACTCAAGTTCTGAAGCTATCCTAGATGGAAGCAGAAGTCAGAAGCTGTGAATGTTCAGAAGATCAAAGAAATTCAAGTTCTGAAGCTGTCCTAGATGGAAGCAGGAATCAGAAGCTGTGAGTGTTCTAGGGATCTAAAGAAATTCTAGTTCTGAAGCTGTCCAATGGAAGCAGAAGTCAGAAGCTATGAATTCTCTAAAGACAGAAGCTTATATGATCGTCTCTACCGAAATAATCAGGGAAGTCTTTTATTAAAGTTCTTCTAGTATTTATTTCAGGGGGAGATTATTTATCTCAGGGGGAGATTGTTAATCTCAGGGGGAGAACATATTCATATGCTATAGCTGTGTAATTTGTCTTTTGCCGTCTGTTCTTTCTGATCGCAAATTCATATCATTTATATATGTTTTTGTCATCATCAAAAAGGGGGAGATTGTTAGAACAAGATTTGTTCTGATCAATTATCTTAGTTTTGATGATAACAATAATATGAATTTTGCTTAAGATAATATGGTACTCTAATCAATGCAATTTCCTTTTCAGGAAATATATAAAGAGTATGCATAATTCAGCGCTCAGAAGCTTTGTCTCAAAGGGTTCAGCATGCAACATCAGAACATGGTCTGGCAAGACATCAGAAGATGGTCGAAGCAGAATCAGAACATGGGTCTATGGAAGCATCAGAAGAACAAGAGAACAGAAGCACTGAAGTTCTGATGGTATCACGCTCAGAAGCACTTCAAGGTCAGAAGATCAGAAGATCGCTTTGCACCAAGCTGTTTGACTCTGATGATATCCAAACGTTGTATTCACAAACATCAGATCAGAAGGAAGTACAAGTGGCAAGCTACGCTGACTGACAAAAGGAACGTTAAAAGCTACTAAAGGCTACGTCAGTAGACACAGCGTGAACAAGGCTCGAGGTAGTTGACAAAAGCGTATAACATTAAATGCGATGCTGTACGGAACACGCAAAGCATTAAATGCACTCAACGGTCATCTTCTCAACGCCTATAAATATGAAGTTCTGATGAGAAGCAAGGTTAATGATTCTAACGATCCTGAACAAAACAACGCCTATTAACTTGCTGAAACTCTGTTCAAATTCAAAGCTCAGAATCTTCATCTTCATCAAAGCTCACTACATTGCTGTTGTAATATATTAGTGAGATTAAGCTTAAACGTTAAGAGAAATATCACAGTTTGTGATTATAGCTTTTAAGAAGCATTTGTAATACTCTTAGAATTGATTACATTAAGTTGTAAGGAACTAGAGTGATCGTGTGGATCAGAATACTCTAGGAAGTCTTAGAGGTTATCTAAGCAGGTTGTAACTAGAGTGATCGTGTGGATCAGTATACTCTAGAAAAGTCTTAGAGGGTATCTAAGCAGTTGTTCCTGGAGTGATCAGTGTGTGATCAGAAGACTCTGGAAGACTTAGTTGCTGACTAAGTGGAGAACCATTGTAATCCGTGCGATTAGTGGATTAAATCCTCAGTTGAGGTAAATCATCTCTGCGGGGGTGGACTGGAGTAGTTTAGTTAACAACGAACCAGGATAAAAATATCTGTGCAATTTATTTTTATCTGTCGAGTTTTTAAAGCTACACTTATTCAAACCCCCCCTTTCTAAGTGTTTTTCTATCCTTCAAAACTCATCTGTACTAACATACCCCTCAAAAACCCCAATCAACCCTAATCATAGGCTTTACTTATATCAATCTTCAGAGCTAATTGTGCATTGTTTCCTGAAGTCCTTCTCTTAAGGGCGTGGATAACTTCAAACGTGATCATGGCATTGGAATTATCAAGAATAGATCTTCCCTCCACAAAAGCATATTGCTCTTCCCCAATACACTCAACCAAACACTTCTTAAGTCTATTGGCCAGAAGTTTTGAAACAATCTTGTAAACCACATTACACAGAGAGATCGATCGCAAATCCTTCATATTAGTTGGGTTGCTGCATTTAGGAATAAGGCAGATGTTGGTGTCATTAAGCTTATCCGAAAAAAACCTCTATTCAACCACAACTTAGCAGAAATTTTGATAGAAAGCCGGATTAAACCCATCCGGACCCGGAGACTTATCGGGATGCATTTGAGATAGAGCCTAGAAAAGCTCTTTTTTCATAATAAGCGTTGTAAGGAGGATGTTGTCACTGTCTGAAATCATAGGCTGAATAATATTCAAAACTGGCTCATACACACCTGTTCTAGCTTCAAATAAGTTGTCAAAATACCGCTTGGCAGTGTCACCCATACCCTCCTAATAACGAATCTCTTCTCCCCCATCTTCTATAAGCATCTTGATGCGCTGGAAATTCTGCCAATAGTTGCAGGCCTATGGAAAAACTGAGTATTAAGGTCACCTTCTCGGAGCCATTGAGTTTTCGCCCTTTGTCTCCAGTACGTGTCCTCCCGTATAAGAACATTATTGTGTTCCATGTGAGCCTCCATATACTGACCAGTGGATACAGGGTCATTACACCCACGACATCGGAATATACCAAGAAGACGGTCTTTGTCATCATTGTTTTGTCGAGTACGTAACTTATTCCATCGATCAAGGTCAGAAGCACAGTCTGCGAGTTTCCCGAAGACAGACTGATGGTTCACTGCAACCCAACTTTGTTGCACCACATTCTGCACCCCCTCCTCCTTTAACCGCCACTTTTCAAACTTAAACGATCTTCTATTGCGACGAATTTGAACCGGATCACATTTTAGTAAAATAGGGCTATGGTCTGAATGCGTAGCAATAAGATTGATTAGCTTTGTGGTCGGAAATAACTGCAACCGCTGCGGATTGGCAAGGGATCTATCCAAACGTTCCTCAATCATATGCGTCGTACCACGACTTTTCGTCCAAGTGAAAGGATGTCCCTCTAGAGGGATATCAGTAAGATCACACTCTCCCATAACCTCCTGGAACCCAGCACACAACCAATTAGGGTAAGGATGCGGGCCTCGTTTATCATCTTGGAACAACAAATCATTAAAGTCACCCATGATGCACCACGGAAGTTATGACATACCATGTAACTCCCGAATCATATTCCACGCCAATCTTCTCCTATTACGTTCTAGAAACCCATAGTAGCAAGTAAGTCTCCAATCACCCCACACATCATCTATAACAAGGAGATTAATAAATATTCTGTTAAAGTTTAATACACTGCACTTCATACTATTATTCCACAACACCGCAATTCCACCACTCCTTCCCACCACATCCACCGATAAGGATGCTTCGAATCTCAAATTAACTCGAATACGTTCCAACCTTTGAGAGTTAGTTAAGGTTTCAGACAGAAAGAAAATATCAGGTTTGTACCTTTGAGCCAAAATGCGCAAGTTAGGAATCGCTCTCGGGTTGCTCAGGCCCCGAAAATTCCAGCTAAGTATCTTCATTGGTCCTGGTAGTCCTGGCTGCCAGGACTTGCCGATAAAAAATGTTAAGTATCCTTGTTTGACTCTCCCGCTTCCACTAAATTCACCTCTCTTCTCCTTTTCTTTTCCGTTTGCACCCCGTCATCAGATGTTGCATGACCAGTAGGAAAGAGGCCAAGCTTAGAATTTGGGTTGTTAGGTCTATTCGGTGTGGTAAGGGGTTTGATAGTAAGTGTGTGATTACTACCGGTTTTATGTGGCTTTGCATTCTGGCTTCTTGGTTGGGGGAAGTTTGTTTTCAATTTCACAGATCTTGGGTTGAGTGAGTTAAATATCACAGAAGAGTCAGTTTGGGTGTTGGTTGTTGGTCTATGTTGTGATAATGTGGGTAATTTAAAGGGGGTTTGCACATCATTAAAACTGTTAGGCAGAGGTGGATTTTGAGCTAGCTCGAAGGTTTTATCATTTTGGTTGATGGGCGAAATAATAAAAGGGCTTGGGGACATATCAGGGACAAAAGAGCTGTTTTTTTATATTATGTGAGCTACTATGTAAAGTAGGATGGATAATATTTCGAAGGTTGGCTGTAGAAGAGACACTAAATGTGGGTTATGGCCAGACTTGGTCAAGGTAGTGGCAGGCATTAAAACACGTTGGGACAGGATCGAAGGATTTGGTTGGTGAGTAATAAAAAGGTTGTCGGCTACAGTAAAAGATTGGCAATGATTGGTACTTGAATGCACAGTAACATCTTCATAACAGAGTTATTGCTCAATGATGACCATAACTCCTAGTATCCGTTTTTGCCAAAACGTTGCATGTGAGTGGGTCCCCCCATGTTGACCCCAGCATTTTCACTCACCACTTCCGAGGATTGCACTTCACGCGCCTGGACTCTAACAGCAGGTTCAGAATTTTGATCAAGCCCCTTTCCTTCTTCCTTTAACCAAAGTGAAGATTCACCCCCAAACCTTCTATTATCGGCTCATCCGACGACCAACCCCGCACTCCCGAATCTTCTTCCATCGCAAAACGGACAACACATCTTTGTTCTGTGTGCCCTAAATTTCCACAGACAAAACAAAAGATACTCAGCTTTTCATGCTTAAAACTGACAATACACCAATCCCCTCCCTTATTCTTTACTCTTGTATTCTTCTTTAACGGCAAGCGCATATCAATTCTCACCTTTAGCAGCATATATTGTCTCCAGAAGCTGGTATTGTTGTTTTTGTTGGACTCAACGAAAGTCCCGATAAAATTTTCCATTACCTTCCCTACTTTCTCTAACATTAACCCTGCGGAAGATTATGTATTTGTACCCAAAAATCCATATGATAAAGGGGAATATTTTCAATCGGCACACCCACCTGAACTTTCTCAAGAATCAACAGATGGTTATCATAAGTCCATGGTCCTCCTTTTAGCGCCGCCTCCATATCCAAACGATGACCGGATTGGAAAAGGAACCGACTTTCAATGGCTTCTTTGATCATTACTTGTTGAACAGGTCTCCATATATCCACCATACGAGCCTTCATCGATTTCGCATGAATAGGCCTATCACTCAAAAATCTACCGACCAGACAGAACTGCAGATTCACAACATCACTGCCCTCATTTTCAATATCAAAACAGAAACCCTTGTCGTCACCATCATCATGGATCGATAGATCCTCCAAACCCGCGACAAAAGATGTACCCGCCATCGTCGGTAGCAAAAACTGGATTTAAAACAACAGACTGATTGAACCAAATAACCAGGAAAATAAAAGACTCAGGCTTCTCACAAGAGAAGAAAAACAAACCCTTTCTGACTCAACTTTATTTCTCTAATTCTCTCTCTTGCACAACATCCTTCTTCCTCTTCTTCTTCCTTCAACTGCAAATCTTGTTCCTTCTTCCTCTTTTTCTTCTTCCTTCTACCTCTTCTTCTTCTTTCTTCCTCTTTTTTCTTATTCAAACCAAATCGAAACAAGCGCTAATCTGCTACATCAATTTTTGAATTTTTGATGCAAAATCCAAGAGGATTAAAAGTTATGGAAAGTGTGAAAGCTGACTCAGAATGATGATGCAAAGGGGATGATGGATCTATAACAACACACAAACCCTAAAATATTTTGGAAGATCGAAGATGATGATATTTTGAGTGGCTGATTTAATTATTTTTTAAAAATTTACTTTCTCTCAATATTTTATTATAAACAAGATCTGATATGATTTGATCCATTTAAATTAATGAAGAAAATTATTTTCTTATTTTTCATTCATTCTTCTTCTTCTATGATCCTTATTAATGAATGAGTTGATGAATAAAGATATTATTTTATTTCTACCAAATTTTGTTTTGTTTTTCTCGAATATTATTTATTTATATTGCATTACCAAGTCAAGATTTTGCTGAATTTTACATTTATTATTATTTAGGGTTAATACTACTTTACCCCCTGCCATATAAGCGAGATTCGGTTTACCCCCCTCTAAAAAAAAACTTATTGGACAAACCTTGCAAAATAAAGATTCCACCAATATTGACCCTGATCAGTTTTTTTTGGCCAAGATTCTTAGAATCTTGCCTACGTGGCATTTTTGGTAGTGCTGACTGTACAACACATAAGCAATGTGGCACAGTCAGCACTGCCACGTGGAATTTATTTTTTTTTAATTTTTTTTTTGAAATTTTTTTTTAAAATTAATATTTTTTTTTAAAAAAAATTAATTTTTTTTTAAAATTAATATTTTTTTTTTTAAAAAAATTAATATTTTTTTTAAAAAGATTTAATATTTTTTTACGTTTTTAAAAAATATTTGACAGTACCTGCGGATTTACGTACGGATTTAAAACTACCTGCGGATTCACCAACGGATTTTGACAATACCTGCGGATTTACCTACGAATTTGACAATACCTGGGGATTTACCTGCGAATTTACCTGCGGATTTACCTACGAATTTGACAATACCTGCGGATTTACCTACGGATTTAAAAATCCCTGCGGATTTACCTACGGATTTGACAATACCTGCGAATTTAACTACGAATTTAAAATTACCTGCGGATTTACCTTAAAAATACATGCGGATTTACCTGCGAATTTGACAATACCTGTGGATTTACCTACGGATTTGAAAATACCTGCGAATTTATATATAATAAAAATAAATTTTAAAAATAATAAAAAAAACAGTAAAACAATTTTGGAAAAAAAAATTAATAAAAACGTAAAAAACGTAAATTTTTTTTAATTTTTCCAATTTTTATAATTCTTTTTCAATGTTTTTATAATTTATATATAATAAAAACGTAAAAAAAAATATTAATTTTTTTTTAAAAAATAAAATTAAAAAAATCAACAAAATTAATAAAAAAAATTAAATTTTTATTAAAAAAAATTAATAAAAAAATTTTTCAAAAAAAAAAATAAAAAAAATAATAAATTCCACGTGCAGTGCTGACTGTGCCACATAAGCAATGTGCTGTACAGTCAGCACTACCAAAAATGCCACGTAGGCAAGATTCTAAGAATCTTGGCCAAAAAAACTGATCAGGGTCAAATTTGATGGAATCTTTATTTTGCAAGGTTTGTCCAATAAGTTTTTTTTTTAGAGGGGGGTAAACCGAATCTCGCTTATATGGCAGGGGGGGTAAAGTAGTATTAACCCTATTATTTATTATTATTATTATTATATATGATAAAAGTAAATAAATATTTGATTTACCATTTCAAAGTTATTTATGGAGATAAGATGGATCGAAGACATAAGGTTGATGTTGAGGATCTTATAGAAAACTTGAAAAAAAGGTAGATAATGAAAACATGGTACATGAAAGGAAATATGGAAAGATTTGCAAAGATATGCAATGAATGTAAATGTGAAAGAAAATCAGAGTATCTTGCTCTTGATACCATCAAAAGATAGAGTCACAAATGTCACACATCATAAAAGAAAAGGCAGAAAAATATTATTTTGTTGCATGTATATAAATGAATCATTTCTTAAACATCAACAATACTAGCTCTAAAAGAACTTCAAAAGTAGTAACGTCGATGCGGGTTTCAATAGTAGTCATCGTACCACTAATAGAGGTTGGTGTCTTCGTGATAACTTGGGGAATTTTATTCAGGCGGGGGTTACGTGGGATGTTGGTAATGTCTTTGTTCTTAAAGTGGAGGCGATAGCCTTAAAAGAAGCTATCCAAGGAGATTCAGCACATCATTTTGATCGTGTCGTGTTTGAGAGTGATTCGCAAAAGGTGGTGCAAGCTATCCGGTCCAATGCTATTGGAGGGTCCGAGTTTTCATCTATTATTGGGTCTATTAAACTTTTACTATCTGATTTTCCAAACTTCGAGGTAGAGTTTGTTCGGCGTCAAGCGAATATGGCTGCTTATTGTTTAACTAAGGCGGCCAATTCTTGGACTCGACGTAGTTACATTAATTTTATACCTCCTTGTATTGAATCTATTTTGTTGAATGAAAGAAGTTAGTTTTGTTTTGGTAAAAAAAAAAAAAAAGAACTTCAAGCTTAAATTTATAAAATAAATAAAGTTATTTCTTTAATAGGAGATGAGAAGATGTTTATCATTTTTTACTATTATGTTCTTTTTCTTAATCATTTTTTACTTTATGTTTTTTTATATTATAAAAAATATTTGTTTAGTTTTTCACTTATCATAAGATTTATTATTTTCACCTTAGATTTTTACAATTATAAATTTATATATCTACAGGCAGGACCGGTCCTTTGAATTTTGGTGCCTTGGGCGAATCAAAAGAATGGTGTCCCTATAATTTTTTTTTTAACAATAAATACATAAAGATAAAAGAAATAATTAGATAAAAACACATTTTTATTTGACATTGTCAAAAAAAAGAAATATGGATCTTTGAATCAATGTTTATACTACATCAAAACATAAACTACTATAAAGAGACTTATTCTTCTTCTTCTTGATCCGGTCCTTTTTTTTCCAAAAAAAATTGACCAAGCTTTTAAAATTATTTAAATATCATCCTCTTAGCATTTTTTGTTGCAAAATCGTTAATAATTTGTTCATAATCAAGGTTCTTCAAAAAATTATTTTCAATTGAAATTAAGGCTGGACTATTTAATCCATCTTGTGATATAGTAGATCTCAAATAAGATTTTAATAATTTTAATTTAGAAAAACTTCTTTCAACAGATGCAACACTGATAGGGGTAGTCAATATTCCTCTATAATATATGCATGCATTAGGAAAGCAATTAAAAGTCTTTAAAGAACTCATATATATAGTTTAATT